>NC_047116.1:54965756-55158822 GCF_902500255.1 Thalassophryne amazonica
TGGTGGTGGGTGTTTCACTCTGTCTGGCCACATCCTTGTTCTGGTGCTTTCCACACACACCTGTGTATAATCTGTAGCTCATCACCTTTGTGTATATAAGCTTCACTCAGGCCTCTATTCCCTTGCCAGACCGATGCGACTTGTGCCTTCTTTCCAGCTCTGTTCTTGTATTTTTTTCCTCTTCCTGCCTGCCTCATTGTGTTTTTTGATCTCCTGCCTGTTTTCCTGATGATTATTGTACTGTTGCTCTTTTTCGACTGCCTTCTCATGTACTGACCCCAGCTTATCCTACAACTAAACTGTTTAAAATGCCAGAGCTGTTTGTCCGAGTCCTGCATTTGTGTCCAGCCATTCCTGACCACCAGGCCTGAACTGTAAAATGTAACTGTAAAAAGTAATGAATAAAGTCACTTTTCAAAGTAAGTGTGGCAACACTGCTCAGGAATGAGTGAAAGCTGAGGTACAGCTGTGATTGTTTGTTGGAATTGCAGAGCAGCACAGAGCAGTGACACCGTGAAGCCACTTCAGCCAGTGTTGACAACTAACCAGAAGTCTGAATACACAGTTAACTTTTACTTCTGCATAAGAAACCCAGAAACATGAAAATCCGCCATTAAGTCCCTTTAATCCTGAGCCTACAGTCAGCATGTTCCTGTCCCACAAGTTCCATGAATAACTCTTAAATAAGGCACCGATCCTTCAAGAAAAAATGGTGTTATTTCAGTTGCCCACAGATTTTATGTAGAATTTGTCATTGCTGAAAGATGTACCACCTGTTTTTTAAAAAATGTAAGTCATAAAAAGAATTTTCTTTGTCATCACTATAATTTTATTCCTCACTCCTTAAATAAGGGATTCATAAGATAACATTGCCAATATGATCAAAATTCACACTGTCTGGGGGGGAAAAAGTTCCCCAGAAGGGAAAAATGTTCAAATGAACAGACAGCAATGAAATATTTTTGGTAGTGACCCATACAGTCTCTGGTAGTGAACATAGTAACACAACAGATCACAGTCCTCCGATTTGCGCGAGGAATGCTGGGAAGCACATGGTGGCGGCCAATCAGAGAGTAGAAAGGCAGGGCGATGTTAGCTGACTTTTCATGGGAAACAAAATAAATGCTCTGAAACAGCTTATTTCTATATAAATCATATATGTTAGCATCTAAACCATGTGGAGCACATCACGTAAGGTCAAAGGGAATTTCCAGTAATTTCACAACCTAATGCATGCGCAGTTGCGCACACACACGTCCTCCTGTAGATGGCGTTAAAAGGAAAACAAAGTATTCAAAATATTCCAGCTAACTTCATATTTATTTAGCTGACAGCTGATATCAGGTCGTCATAGGGATTATACAAGTGTTGACCTAATGTTCTGTTGTGTCATAGAGGTCAAGGTGTAGTGTATAGGATCTTACTAACCATGTATGAGACATTTGCAAGTTTTTTTTACATAAGAAATGTTAAGTGGCATTTTTAACAGTCACTGATCAGGATAAACCCCTGATATGTAGAAGCTCATCATTTCAGCTCCACCTCTTGTGTCAGAAGTGGGGCATTCATGGTATCTTGGCTTTTCAAAAATGTTCAGTGATGAGCTCCATGGAATCTTGGCTCTTCAACAATATACATGGTTGGATTGCAATGATGAGCTCCATGGAATCTTATTGCCCTTTAATAGTGTATGTGGTTGGGTCACAGTGATGAGCACTGTGGAATCTTTGCTCTTTAACAGTGTACATGGTTGGGTTACAATGACGAAGTCTTTGAGATCTTGAATTTTCAACAATGTATGTGGTTAGGCAACAGGTCTTGAGTAATGCACATGCTTGGAGTCCAATTATCTTCAGCCATGTGTGTGGTTGGGTGACAGTGACCATCTCAGTGGAAACTTGGGTCCTTAGGCTGTGCATGGTCGGGTTTGAATGATCAGCTTCATGGAATACTGGATCTTTAGTAATGACTGTAGTTGGAGTACAAAGATCAGCTGCATGACAGACACTTGGGGCTTCAGTATGAAAAGAGGTTGGGTATTCAGTGGCAGCATCAGTGACACAACCGCTGCTAGAGTTAACCATGACCCCATCATCAATTAATAAAATCTGATAGTTTTGATCCAGGGCTGGCATTGTGTCAAATTCACCATGTGTCAAATCTTTGTTGTTGCTGTCATGGACACTGTGTTGACATTTCTCATGCGCATGCACATGCTCATTTATTGTGCAGACTTGCATGTCCTTGAAACAGTTTTGAGTGAAATAGAAAGCATTCAGCAGGTGCAGCATGGTGATGAAGTCATGTTGTAGAGCCTCTGTTGGTTTAATCCTCTCTCGAGGATCCACCATCAGCATTTTCTGTATTAGGTCCAGAAATGCGTCACGGTCACGTACTCCATCCAATCTTCTACCGGGAACTTGTATTTTAGGTCATTCAGGTTTTGAAAACGGTATCTTGATTTTCCAGTGAACTGCTGGTCCAATGTTTCACATTCTTCTGGCTTCTCCACATATCACCGTCTTTGGCAACAGACACAAATTACAAAACAATTCACAAAACAAACATACAGGAAATGTTGCCGGTGCACAGGACAGTTTCTGGAACAGACACCACACCCATTTCTGGATGAAGCCGCACCTCAAACAGAGAGAGGAAAAAAAAGCAGAATAAAGGATCAGAAAGACAAATACAGTGCAATTTGTCAGCATTAAGCAACAAGAAAAACAGAATAAATGCTAAGGTGATCGCCTGCCACCAGCCCTAAGCATCACTAAAAGAACAAGAATTGAGATAAAGTTGAGGCGCGGCCTGCTCCGTTTCCTAATAAAATGAATTAAAAGAGTAAAAAGCATATAAACATGCTATGCCAGTATGATAGCCATACGAAAAGGAAAATAAGTGAGTCTTAAGTCTGGACTTGAAAGTCTCTACAGAATCTGACTGTTTTATTGATGCAGGGAGATCATTCCACAGAACAGGGGCACGATAAGAGAAAGCTCTATGACCTGCAGACTTTTTATTCACCCAAGGGACACTAAGTAGTCGTCAAATTGATGCCGATGTCTCATTGGACCAAGAACCATCATTTCAGTCTCATCAGAGTTTAAAAGTAGGAAGTTGCTAGACATCCAGCTTCTGACTGATGCAAGGCAATCTTCTAAGTATTTTATGTGGATGAGATTACCAGTAGTTATCAGCATGTATAACTGAGTTTCATCAGCATAGCAGTGAAAGGTAATCCCAAAAGGCTGTAATATGTGCCCAAGGGGTGCTATATCAAGGAAGAAAAACAGGGGGCTTAAGACGGACCCCTGTGGAACCCCAAATTTCATGTCACTAAGGTTAGAGGTAGTGTTATTGTACAAAACACAGTGTGAACGACTGGTAAAGTATGATGTCAACCATGCAAGGGCACTCCCAGTAATCCCAAAATGATTATCCAGCCTATCGAATAGAATATGATGATCCACAGTATCAAACACAGCACTGAGATCTAACAGCACCAGAACTGTAGTGGTGTCTGAATCCATTGCAAGTAGAAGATCATTCACCACTTTAGTGACAGCTGTCTCTGTGGAATGATATTTTCTAAAAGCAGACTGCAGTGGCTCAAAAAGATGATTCTCGATAAGGTAGTCAACAAGCTGCCGTGAAACCACTTTTTCCAGAATTTTAGAGCCAAATGATAGATTTGATATTGGCCTATAGTTTTTCAATACACCCCGGCAGTGGTAGGCACAGTTCCGCTAATCTGCTAATTATCAAAGCTAATGTTTGCATTATCAGATCAGCTTTGAAAACCATCATTGGACCAATTATCTTCTGCTAAGTTTTAATCAGATAATTTTTAGGCCGCTAACATGTTTTTCCAAGTGTAGTGAACAAAGTTTAACAGCTATAAACATACATTAAGCCTAAAATTAGTTGAGAACTTGCCTGTTAAATGTTTTGCAATAGATGGTGCAGTTCTATTCTCTGTAAACAGAAGAGAGCTGCTTCTAAAAGAAACCACTTTATCCTCTGCAGGCAAAGGAGAACTACTCACAGAAAAGAAAAAAAGCTCATTTCTTTTGACCCCATACTGATATGCTGGCAATATCACTGAAGTCATCCAGAGGCATACAGTTTTAACTTATGGTTAAAATTTTAACCAAACTAATGTCCGACAAGTTATTTAAATTAACGTCACATCTGAAATTTTATAAAGCGAAAATATCAGATATATGTTTTAGTTTTAAAGTAATGCACCAATTTTGAAGGTTTCAGTGTGGACATGCTGTGTCCAGGTGCATGTAGAAGAATTTATAGGTCCATATTTGAACTGTGATGAACTATCAAGTGTCCTGATCTGAACTGTATGTCCTCTGGCTGAACTAGCAGGTGTTCAACCCAAAAAAAGGGCTCTATTAGTCATTCAGTCTGTCAGGGGCTTTCCAAGGCCTTTTAGGTGCTTTCCCGCAGGCCACGTGTGAGGGGCCTCGGGCCAGCTGCACCTGTGGCTGAGGCCACGTGCGGGGGGCCTCAGGCCAGCTGCACCTGTGGCTGAAGGTCTTTTAAAAAAATCAGTTGTAAATCCTTCACGTTTTAATGGGAGCGTTTGTCACATTGAAATAATGGCCTAACACCTGCTTAGGGTTCACTAGAGGACGCTTCCAATAGAAAACCATGTCTGGGAATGAAATAAATAAAAAAGTCGAAGGAGGAGCGATGCCCGCGGGTCTCCAATAAATAGATGAGCATGGTTGTCACCTATTCAGTCTCTCTAGAGGACTCAGTTTGTCTAAGCTCTGTGTCGAAGGCTTAAATAAACTTAAAAACTCTGTGCATTTTATCTTGCTTAAGGCTGAATTATTCTAAAGTGTTGTGTCCTTTTCTAGCATATCACTTGCAATTAGTTTGTGTTATCTAAAAGACGACATCCTGAGAAGACTAAAGACGAACCACGTCAGAACTTGGTGAGCCAGCTTCAGGAGGGTCCAGGGGCATTCCGGCAGCCTGGGGCAGTCCAGCTCATCCCTCCAGACCGTAAATAACAGTGATCACGACTAAAAGGTAAGCAGAAACCTTTTATAACTTCTGCACGATCTGGAGGAGTGAGTCGGGATTTCCGCCCAAGTTGACAGGTGATATTTTTTAATTGCCTCTTACCCAAAAGAACCTGGACTAAGAAAATTGATAAAAGACAAAAAAAGATAAGATTGAAAATTATCAGGCCTTGTAGATAAAATGCTCAGAAGGTGTGTGTGTTCCCGGGAAAAAGAATGTCTGTGTGAGTGAAAGGTCAGGAATGTTCATGAACTCTGGTGCGGAAAAGAGTGCGTGGAGAACTAACCTGGATGCTTGGGAATAATTGGTGTTGAAATTCGTTACTAACGTGCCGGCTGATAGCATGCGCTGTAGGGGTTAATTTAGGGGAGTATACTGACAAATAGATACAAGGTAATACAAGGTTATTTAAAGAGTTTAACAGAGACTGAAGTGAAATAAGTGAGAAAAAGAGTTTAACAGAGAATACGTGCAGAGGAAGCACAAGATAAGCGCCTGAGGGGGCGCAGTAGAAATACCGTACGTGATAAAGAGATTTAAAGAGAAAAGTGCAAAGTAGCACAGCTGACAGTAAGTAAAAGAGCTCAATAAAGGACGTCATTTTTTAAGAAAAGAGAAAAACTATAAAAAAATAAAATAAATAGAGAGTTAGTGCAGATACATGAGAATTAATGAAGCAGAAAATAGTGCAGTAAGGCACCAAATACACGCTTGTGGGGCGTGGGAGAAGAATAAGTAATTAAGTACACAGTAATATGAGTTTTTTTATAAGAAAAGAAAAAGAGAGTATTTTTAGTGCAAAGGCACATTAAGCTCATGAGGAGCTCAGTAAGTGAAGAAAAAAAGTAGAAGAAAGTGTAGAAAGGCACAGGATACGCACGCGAGGCGCGGTAAGGCGTAGAAATAAATGAAATATTGTATGCTCAGAGAGGAGCTGGTGAAAAATAATATATTAAGCACAGGATACGCACGTGAGGCGCGGTAAGGCGTAGAAGTAAATGAAATATTGTACGCTCAAAGAGAGCTTGAAAAAAAAATAATATATGAAGTTGCTGGCAGCGCCGGAGAAGCTGTCTAACGTGAAGAAGAGATACATATTTAAACAGAACACATTGGTGTTAAGTGATTAAAAAGGTTGTTTAAAACCGCGGAGTGAAAAGTGGCAGAAGTCTAGATAGAGATATATAGAAAGCTGTTTTTAATAATTTTTGTGTATAAAGCTTTTGAAGATTGGTGTGGGAGAGCGGAGAGTAATCGGGGAGTTGCAGGCAAAGCTGTGAGGGCTTGCAGGCTGGCTGACATACAAGATTAATGTGAAGAGTAGGTACGAGGAGGAGGCGTTTAGACCCAACAGAAGGACTTGGGAGGTGCATGACAGGCAGAGAGGAAAGTGTGAAACAGAGACAGTGAAGAAAAAGACAGGAAAAGAGACTGCCATGTAAATACAGAGAAGGTAGATATTATTTCAAAGAAAGAAAACTAATAAACAAACATAGCAGAAAAAGACAAGAAGCAGAAAGGTAAAAAATAGAAGGAAAATAGAAAGTCGGGAGCAAAGACATTAGGAAGTGTTAGGGTTGTAAGAGGAGTAAAGAAATAAAATTGGTTATAAATCAAAAGAGTTAAAGCTTAGATTATAGTGAAAAAGCTGACAGACTGATCAATGCTTGGGACAGTCACTGATGGGAGACTTAAGTGATAATGAAATAATACTCCCAGAACATTACTTGACTGACGGAGACATCAAAACCCAGGGAATCAGGACACATTTTGGCTGGAAAGGACCTATTTTGACAGGGTAGGAGCAGAACATTGGCAGGACGAACAAGAGATCAATCAGAAATTATGGCAGATTACTAAGGTAATCAATCTGAAGCAAAAGAAGAACAATTCCCTCTAATTAATTTGGAGCTGCTGATAAGACGTTATGGCATCAGGGTTTAACTCCGTGGCTGGAGCTGCTTTGTGCTGATCCTAATAAAGAACTTAGCATACCATTAAATCATTTAATAACACTGCCAACTGATCCAGGTGAAGAACTGTTTCCTAGGTTGACTCTGACTGTGGTCCCAAGGAAGGTTCGGTGGGAAACAGGTAAATTTTCATATTTAGTTAAAGAAAAAGAAGACGGGCATAACAGTTGGAAATTTAATCCTTTTAAGGGTTTAAAATACAAAACAGGTGTTACAGCCGGCAAGTTATTGGTCTGGATCAGGACAGCCCCTGAGGGACTACCAGAACACCATAGAAACACCTCACATAGCGTTTGTCAGGGTTACATGGGTAACTCTCAAGGTCAAAGGTCGGGAAAGTACCCGCTAGACTTAGTACTAAGAAAATATCCAGGAAAACGCACTAAGGCCAACCAATGTATGAGAAAGTGGCACAAAAGGTCACATGGGGGCAGGCAATGGCCTTTGGTGGGATCATTTGATCTGGTGATGTGTGAAGCAGTTGCGGTAGAAATACAGAAAAAAGAAATTAAAGATCAGCAGAAGAACGTAAATAACAACAAAAAACACACTGAAGAAAAAGAAGTTTTGGCCTTGTTCAAGCAGGAAGCACAGAGGCTACAGCAGAAAAGAGAAAAATGACAGAGGAAAGATCCAAAGACACTAAAGCCAGTGCACCGAGCTGGGAAGCAGAGCCACCCCCATATAAACGTCATGATATGGGAAAGACAGCTGGACAATTTGTATTAGGAACTCGTGAAGAGGACCAAGGCATGGATGTGGAGGGCAAATTCACACTGACACTAAAAGCTCGAGAGCCACAAGGAGACAGGTCCTCAGTCTGTCAAATGGATCATACAAGGTCTCCAAGTCCGAAAATAAGTGGTCGCTCACCACGACCAGCAGGGGGGCCACAAATAACAGTGACACGGAGGCAGACGAGGATAAAGAGAGAGACCTGAAGGCTCCGCCTGTACATCGAGGTCCACTGAAAACCGTCCCCTCCCACCATAAGTCAGCCGACTGGACCTTCACAGGCTATAGAGGCTCCGAAGAGTGGCACAAGAGCTTCTGTGACACACTGGATCTGGCCAGAAGAGATAATGAAGAACTAGCTGAGCAACTTCGGCTAGCGAAGGAAAGAATACAAAGACATAGGGACGCCGAGGAAAGAAGAATATTACAACAATCGACGCCCAATCAAGGGAATCACATTATAGAGCCACCCACCCGAAAGATTTCTGGTGAGATCGTCATTGAGAGTGCAAAGAGGCCTGACTCAGGCAAAGACAACAGTGTGTAGCCAAAGACATAGCGGCTTTAGAACAGGATATAACCAACTGGATAGACTGCCTGGAACCAGTCAGTCGCACTCGATCTGGAAGACAGTATGGAGCCCCCACAGAAGAAGAGGAGGACGAAGACCTCATATGCCCATTGGTGGTTAGAAATGGTCATCATGTGTATACCCCATGGAGCTGGACAGACATGGTGGGGCTGGCCAACAGGCTGCCAGACATCACCCAAGGAGCTGGGAGATGGATAACTGCCTTAGAAGAAGGCACTGCAGGGGTAACCTTGTCTTTAGGTGACATAAAAGCCTTGCTAATGCATGTCATGGGAAAACATGACACTGAAGAATTAGCAGGAAAGGTTGGACTAACACAGATGATGGGCACTAATCAACATGATGAAGTCCCCTTTAATCACTATAGAAACTCCATGTGGGAAGGACTGAGAAGAAAGTACCCTGAGGTCTTGGATCCCTCTAAACTGGATGATGAGGAGTGGACACCTGAAGAGTGCCCAAAGAAGTTCCTGCACCGATTCCAGAAGAGATGGGCGGAGGAAACAGGAAATGCATGGAACCATTCTCCAGCAACTGAAATCCTGTTTAAAATAACTGTAAAAAAGGCTCTACCAGATGAGGTTCAGAAAGCCCTAGATGGAGTCGTGGGACTATCAAAAATGAATTGGGCTTTATACTCTGAGCATATTTGTCACCATCTTGAAATCTACAAGAAAGAAAAACAAAAGAAGAAGATGCAGCAAAATCCCTGACGAAAAAATTGGTGCAGATGCAGTTGGGAGAGCTAACCAAAGTCAAGAAAGAAAAAACAAAGACCCAGGCACCAATGATGACCCCTGTTCCTTCTGAGCCGGCAAGCACGGGCCTTACGGCAAACACTGCTGCCACCATACAGGCACCTGTGGTAACAGCCACACAGAGCCCCCAAGGAGCAGCAGGAAGCACTCCTACAGGAGAAGTCTCAGCACCAGTGGAGCATCACTATCACTACCATAGCACTGGCACACCCGGAAATGGACCCACCTACAGTCATGGGTGGAGAGGAGAGTCACGGAACTTTCAAGGTCAAAGAGGAGGGTGGCGAAGAGGATCTCGCCAACCTTCATTTGGAAGCAGATTCCAAAACTCAGCTCCCAGGAACAGTCAAGCGGGACCGCCTATGGGATCAACACCCCCAATAGGGGATCAACCCTCTAATGAGTGTTGGAGCTGTGGACAACCTGGACATCGAATGAGAAATTGTCCGGCCCGACCTTGGGTTGGACCCTCTGCCTATTGGCAATAGGGGGGCCTAGAGAAGACAGAGGGGGAAATGGTGGCATTGGCTATTTCGATGATACCTAAGGAAGAGCCAACCGTCACCGTTAATATACAAAACATAGATTTCCCTTTCATGGTGGATACAGGGGCAACATACTCTTGCATAGGGAAAATTGGCGCTCATCTCCCCCTCTCTGGGTCTGTAATTAAGACCATCGGCTTCTCTGGGAAAACTCAAATAATACCTTTTACACGCCCACTTCCTGTAACGATTGCAGGAAAAACAATTGAAGCACCCCTGTTATACTCACAAAATACACCTGTGAATTTGCTGGGAAGAGACATTTTATATAAGCTACAAACCCAGATAGTGTGTACCCATCAAGGACTGCAAATACACTTTCCTGACGAAGCACTCGCCAACATTATGGTGCTTATGGACATGGAAAACAAGGTCCGACCTGTGCAACCCATGGTATACTGGCTGAAGTTACAACCAGAAAATTCAAATCTTCAACTGGAATGGGAAAAATGGAAGCCCTGGGCAGAACAACACTATGAAGCAGTATATACACCTAGTTTACCTTTACATGTCACCCTGATGTTCGATGCCAAACAAGAACAGACTGACTATGCATGCTGCTGGGATGCATTGATGAATCAACGGCTGTTTCACATAACCACCACAGAAATTTATTTAGGCCCCCAAGGGGCCGCAGCTTCTGTCAAGCTAACTTCAGCTGAACAACAATGGTATCAAGTGCCGAATGCCACGCCTCATGTGACCCTTTTAGTCTCAGAAAAGTACGAATCCCATGACCTAGGTCCAATGGTAAAGACAGCCTCAGAAGTTGAAGAATGGCAAAACATGGAAAGTCCACAAGTACATCTGTCAAAAGACCAGCAGTTTGTACAAATTAACTTAAAAGTAAATGATGAGGCTATAGCTCAAAAAGTGGAGCTCAATCCTAGACCAGAGGGACAGATGGTGTTATCGGCCCAACAAGAGAAATTGTTAGAGCAAATACCACCAGTGGTGTGGTCCAAAAGCAAAACAGATGTAGGACTAGTAAAAACAGCCTTACCAGTAAAAATAAAAGTAAACCGGGAGCAAAACTGCCTCACCAAAGGCAGTATCCATTAAAACCTCAGGCTATTGAAGGCATAAAACCAGTAATTAAGGGACTGATGGCAGCTGGAGTTTTAATAAAAACTGCAAGCCCATGCAATACTCCTATCTATCCTATCCCTAAAAACAATACCAAAGAGTATCGGCTGGTACATGATCTGCGTCCTATCAATGCAATAATAGAAATGGATGCACCTATAGTACCTGATCCGCATACTATACTATCAAGCATCCCTGCTGGAGCAAAATGGTACACAGTAATCGATCTGTGTTCAGCCTATTTCAGTGTGCCTGTGCACCCAGACTCACAACATTTGTTTGCATTCACATTTCTGGGACAACAGCTAACGTATACACGGCTACCTCAGGGACTGAACCTGTCCCCAGCCATCTTTAACAAAGTCCTGGCTGAAGATTTACAACACCTTGACATACCCAGTACATTGGTGCAATATATGGATGATCTCCTTATTGCATCAGAGACTCAAGAACAGTGTGAAAAAGATTCATTAATTGTATTGCATGCATTGGCAGATGGAGGTCATAAAGTAAGTAAGGACAAATTGCAGTTCTGCAAACAACAAGTAGAATACTTGGGAAGACAGTTGTGTGGGACCACGCGATGTATAGCCCCAAGCCAAGTGGAGGCTATAATCAAGGCTCCCAAACCCCAAACAGTGGGACAGATGCTTTCATTCCTTGGGATGGCAGGGTACAGTCGGCCGTGGATTTGTGATTATGCTATAAAAACTGCACCTTTGCGTGCCATGATTAGAGCAGTGGGGCAAACAAGCAATGCAGCTCTCCTCGTCTGGACAGATGAGGCAACGGGAGCTTTTGAGGCCCTAAAAACAGACATGCAATCTGCTCCCGCGTTAGGTAACCCAGATTATGGGAAACCTTTCCATTTGTATGTTACTGAAAAAGCTGGATGTGCATGTGCTGTACTAATGCAGGAAACAAATGAAGGAAAACAACCATTGGCCTATTATAGTACAAAGCTTGACAACATTGAAACAGGATTGCCACCATGCTATCAGGGTCTAGCAGCAGCTGCCTTTGCATTTCAAAAAGCATCATCCATAATCATGGGACATGCAGTAACGTTGTACACGTCGCATCAGTTACATGCCCTGCTAACCAGTCAACGTTTTGTCTTAACACAAGCTAGACGCACTGGATATGAAGTTGTGTTGTCCGCCCCAGAAATAACAATACAACGTTGTCACACGGTGAATCCTGCCACCAAATTGACCACACCGTTAGATGGTACTCCACATAACTGTGTGGCAGAGACAGAGAAATTTTTGAGAGCCAGAGAACATTTGTATAATCACGCCATAGATGCAGATCTAACCCTGTTTGTGGATGGCTCATGCTTTCGGGATGCCGCGGGATTGCATGCGGGTATGGGGATAGTTAAACTAAACACGGATGGCGAGACCTTTGAATTACTGGAGTCCCAAGGAATTGATCAGCCTTGTTCAGCCCAACTGGCAGAAATCAAAGCCTTAACTATGGCTTGCCAGATAGCTAAAGATCAACGTGTTAATATCTACACAGACTCAGCCTACGCTTATGGCGTATGTCATGTACATGCAAACATTTGGAAACAAAGGGGATTCCTGAGAGCAGATGGCACCCCTGTCACTCATGGAGAAGCGATTTTCCAACTGTTACATGCTCTCCAATTACCGTCTGAGGTAGCCATCATTAAATGTGCAGGTCATCAAAAGAATAATAACATCATAGCTCAAGGTAACAACCTAGCAGATGACACAGCTCGCAAAGGAGCACAAGGAGAAAATATGTTTCCCCTGCTAACCATCCAAGATTGTGCCCCACTGGTTTCACTTGACGCACTGATAGTGGCTCAAAGTAGGGCCAGTGGAGAAGAAAAACGAATGTGGGTTAAACGAGGCGCTATTGAGACACGCAGTCAGGGGCCAGCGGACAAGCTGTGGCGCAGTAGTCATGGACATTTTGTGTTACCCACCAATTTATTACGACATGCAATCATTTGGGCCCACGGACCCGATCATTGTTCGCGAGTCCAAATTATGAACAAACTAAAAGCTGTCTGGTGGTCACCATATATGGCAGCTACAGTGGACCGTTTGTTGAATGAGTGTGAGGTATGTGCACAGTACAATGTCCGGAAATCATTCACAGCCCCTTTAGCCCACATTCCGGTCCCTGATGGGCCATTCAGACATCTTATGATGGATTTCATAGACATGGGAGCTGAAAACCGAGTTAAACGAATGAGATATGTTTTGGTAGTGATATGCAGATTCAGCCGATGGATTGAGGCAGTAGCCTCTGCAAATCAAGACCATAAAACGGTAGCCAAATTTCTGTGCCGAGATGTCTTTCCAAGATTTGGCATTCCAGATACTATCTCATCTGACAACGGTAGGGCTTTTGTAGCCAAGGTTACACAAGAAACATTCAAACAATTGGGTATCAAACAGAAGTTTGGGTGTGTTTATCACCCTCAATCAAATGGGGCGGTGGAACGGGCTAATGGCATTTTAAAGAACAAACTAGCAAAAATCATAGCAGACAGCAATGGCAAACTAACCTGGCTGGATGCGTTGCCGCTTGCTTTATTGTCAATGCGCTCACAAACTAACCGACTAACCCATTTGACACCATTTGAAGCTCTTACAGGTCGGCCGATGCCTATTCCATACCTGAGAGGACCCTATGAAGGACCATCGCTGGAGCAGCTACAAGACGAATGGCATAATTACCTGAGACAGTTAACCCAAATACACAAAACTATCTTTTTGCAGGTCAAAGGTGCTACAGAAGACAGAGAAGCAGAGATTCCACTCGAAAATCAGAGCATCCAGGCTGGTGATCTGGTTTACGTCAAAGTGTTCAAAAAGAAGTGGGACAGGCCCCGCCGAGAAGGTCCTTTTAAAGTTATTCTTGCCTCACGTACAGCAGTCAAAGTAGACGGTAAGGACACTTGGTTTCATTTAAACCACTGCTGTAGGGTTGGTGGCCCAGCGCCCCTGCGGCCTCGGCAAGCTCGTCTTGGCAGAGCCGCCGGGCCAAGGGGGGAAGCAAGAGAAGCCAGAGACCCTACAGCAGCACCGAGGGACGGCCACGCCTCCCTGCAGCCAGAAGAAGCACAGAGGGAAGGCCACGCCTCCCTGCAGCCAGGCAAACACCGGCCAAGGCGCTCACAGAGACTGATTGAACAAAGACGACGCACAGCTTCAGAGAGTAGTGGATCCCTGCCAGATAGAGCAGCGACAGACTCAGATGCAGACTCAGAAACAACTGGAGACGCAGGCCAACAGACAGACAGAAATACAGACGGACAGATAGACAGGCCACAGGAGACATCAGACTCGGACAGCAACTTAGTAGATTTACCGACAGAAGAACCACAGGAAGTACAACCCAGACAAAGCACAGATACACCACACATCCCTAGTGACAGCTCATCTAGTGACGGCTCACTCAGTAGCACATCTAGTAGCACATCTCAACAGTCATCAGAGCAATGATTAAGGAATTATTCAAGGGATTGACAATACTACTGGTGGTTAGTATGGGAGAACGTAGACGTCCAAAACATACAACGGACTGTGCCGTGGCCATGGCCGCAATAGCAGCTAAACAAGGCATTCTAAACACAGGAAAAACATATAATTTGGTATACATTAAATCAAAAGCCTACAAGAACATAGGAATACAGGGAAAGCTGGGGGATTACATATTAGGCGAAGCCATTAGCATCAAATATGAAGAGGAGGGAACACTCAACATAGAGGTAATTTGTGATAAAAGAGGATGCAGGGAAACCAAGAAAGACGTAACTGTTACAGTACATGAAGCCACAAAATGGGTAAAAATCAAACCAAGGAAAAAGAGGACAATTAGAAGCCTAGAAACAAGCAGTCACTTAGGGAGATGGGATCCCAGTACAGACCTAGCCCATACACAAGGGTTGAAGACCAATCTATTTTAGCAATGGTTGAAATTTTCGGCTAGGCAGATCAGTGAAAAGCCGTGCATAGCCTGTCACCGGAAAGGTGTGATACCTCAGGCTAAACCCCTACCTGATATCAACAACTGTTATAGGAGCCCCCAACATAACTCAGACCAAGCAGAATGCTATACACAATGTGTTATGAAAATGGCAGTAGGTGATCAAAAATATGCTGCCGACAGTAAACTTTGTCCAGTGCCCCTAAGTACAGAAGGAACCGTTCCACCTATGATTAAAATAGAGAAAGGGATGATACACCCATTCTGTATAGCTAAAGGCTTAGTAGCACAATACATAAGCGATTGGCAGGTAGGGACGACCCAGGCAAAACACCACATACAGTGTATGCAAAAGCAGCAAGAATACAAACCGGCCAAAACAGCATGGAACATTACCGTCTGTCACACCCTGCCAGCAGCAGGCATACAGTGTGAACAAATAGTACCGGCCACAGGGGGGTCTGTAATTGGACTGAATCTCACCCATGCTTCATGGGTATCTATCTACTCCAAATTTAGCTAAGGGAACGGTACCCTTAGCTGACATCTTTTGGATATGCGGACAAAGAAGGAAACTCCTGTCATCGCTGTCCCCTAATTGGAAAGGCCTTTGTGCTCCTGTGATGCTCACAGGAGCTATAACAGTAATTGAAATGCCAAATGCAATACAACCCATGCCACAGAAACTTCGTAAGAAAAGAGGAATAATGACGTTTAAAACAGACTACAACATCACAGTAAGAAACGGGATACCAGAAGGGATACCCCGACAATTAGAAGCCATAGACAGTAGCAGAGTTAAAGCAGATGAAGACGCGGATAAATGGGGATGGGCATTGGCTCTGTTCGGGGTTACTCCAAAAATCCGTTCTAGGTTCCAGGAGGTGCAGTGGATTAATTACTTGTGGTATAATCAGCAAAGATACCTGAACTGGACATTGGCAGCAGTAGGAGCCTTAACCGAACAACTGCACGCCACCTCGCTAATGACAATGCAAAATAGATTAGCTATCGAGATGATGATGGCTGATGAACAAGGAGTTTGTATTATGATCAAAGCCACCGAATGTTGCACAGCTATCCCATGCGTACAGGGGAAGACGGAAATTTGACAGAGCTCTTAATCACACTTGAAGAGATGCAACAGGAACTGTTAAGTAACTCCATAGGAGGGAGAAATGAAACTGACGATTCTGGATACATTGTAGGGAATGGAATGAATATTGGCCCACTGTTTTCACTGTTTGGGGCTCTAAGGAGAGGGTGGATATCATGGAAAGACTGGTTATATCAGATAGGTGTAATCTTGGCACTAACAGGGGTGGCGGTCTTGCTGGTAATATGTTGTGGTATTCCCTTGATAAAATTTCTGGTCAATAAATTGATTTCATCCACAGTAGGACTGCTCCCACTGTTAGCCATCCGAGCCCTGGAAGAAAGCACAAACGAAACAGACAGAGAACCAGAATATATGGAAATGGATGAAATACCAATTATCCTCCCCGACAGCCCCCAGCTCCCTAATATTGTGGCGTACACCCCAGATAGGGAGGACTGGGATGGACCGTGCTTGGTGATATTGTAGACGAGGAAGAAGACATGCACGCACATTTACATTCACACACATGCACCCACAAAAATGAGGGATAGGATAGACAATATCTGAAAGAATGACATGGAGCTGTAATAATGAATGTATATGTATATTACTAGGACACAGGAGTATGGCTGAGAGACCAGACTCCCCTGATCAGGGACCTATGCCTGATCTGCCTCTATCAAGTCTGATTGGACTCTCAGAACTGTTTGGAGAAGAGGATATACAGGAGGGATGGTAGAGACATGATTGGTCGCCACAGCCGCCATCCATCCAGCAGCTAAACCAGTTGGCAACAGAAGGATCTTCATCGTTCCAGCACCTGGCGATGACGGCTTCACAGAATCTGCCTGCAGCAAGAGTCGGCCCGAGGACTCCACCATCACCTGAAGGACCCTTTGGACTCAGGAACACACCCCTTCCGCAGATGCCATGGAGACAGTCACATGTGCCAGTGGCAACGATACCCTCCAGGGGAGGCAGCCGGTCGGCCATATGCAGCAACCGCCCGAGTGCATCCTAGACCCATTTCACTGCTAGGACCTGTCCCCAGCTTTCCACCCCCAAGGCAGGAGAGATATTCTGATCAGCCCAGTACCTCTGGAGGAGGATCAGCAGGGGTGGACCTTAGTCGAACTCACCCACCAGGACAGAGGGGAGCTTTGTACAGGCTGCTAAATGCCCAGAGTGTCCCAACCACTTGCCTGTGCGACATCAACAATACTCCCCCCACACACAAAATGCCTTCCCCCTTGTACTTCGTGTCCCCTGGACTGCACAACCTTAATCTGGTCATGGTCACCCCACAGGACATGGCAATCTTGGTTCGAGAGCTTCGTCTTCCACAAGAGTCTGTTCCAAAAACCTTGGAGCAGCTCCTGCCCCTCACAAATCACATTCCCCATGAGCTATTTGAGGAAATCATGCCACAGCTGAGCCAGACAGCTGCATACCTGTTAAGGATACACCGTGACAATGCCAACATCTCTTGTGCTCAGGAGGGCCTCCATACTCAACTGTGTGGTCTTCAGTCTAGTATGGACATGCTAGCCAGTATGATGGAGCATATGGAGAGGGAACAGCTAGGGCTGGCCACCACCACCCTGAATGTAGGCAAGAATTCTCTGGGGGCCCTGTACAACCTGGCCAAGCAGCACAAGGAGCTGGAAAGATCCATCAGAGAACTGCACGACTGTCTGAAAGCCAGAATTCCTGATCCTTCCCCCACTACCCCTGAAAGGCCAACCTCCCCATATTCCCCAACTTCTCCCAAAACTTCAGACGTTGAGTAAATGCTGAGGAGCGCGGACTGACGTAATGGCACTGAACACGGACTATGATCTTGGTTCTTGAGTTTGAATTACGGACTGGTTTCAGAAATCTGAGTGTAAATAAAAACAAAGAAGGATATATGTTAGTAACGAAGGTCGGGTAAATGTCTGTCCTTACCATCATCTGCGTAACACAGATAAAGCTAAATGCGTACACATAGATATCACATTGCAAAGTTATAAAAAGGGGACCCTTACACGGCGTGTTTGGAGATTTAGTAGTAAAGATGCACCATAGGGACCCCTTTTTCTTAAATTATAGCATGCCTCAAGAGACATGCATCGCCTAAATTGGCGTCTGGCCAAAAAGGGCATTAGAAAACAAGCTGAAAAAGAAGAAAAACAAAGTGGAGAATGTTGAGAAATGGCCTATAATGAAAACCATTATATGATTGACTAAGGCAAATGACTTAAGGACGGACATGAAGGGAAACCATTTATGGTGTTTATCATTTAACTAGACATAGCTGCGCTAACCTTAGAATAGTTTCTTGATTGGTTGACTAAATAGTGGTAACGTAGGGGTTATTTGCTGCATTTAAATAATAAATGTGTGACGCTTTAACAAAATAATATGTAGAACCAAGTATAATGGGTTGGAGCCTCTGGTTGAGTGAGTCAATAGATGCCAGAAGATGATTGGTTGCACTGATGTCAATGTAAAGCCTTTACTTTGCCATGATTAAGAAGTTGCTGTAACTTGTTTTATGTGGCCATTTTAAGTGCCTTGAATTACACCAAAACTCAGTGTTTGAATGTCACCTTGCGTTGATATAATCCAGCTAATTGCTCACCTTGTGCCTTAGTATGTAGGTTCACCTGCACTTCAATATATTTACCGTGTGAAGTATCACTGATATTCATATCCGCACCAGAGTTATCAGTAAGTCGAGTGATGTGTTTTTCTTTTTTTTATTATTGCAATGCACAAATGAAGATGTCTTGTCAGTAAACAACCCAAGAGTATAGTTGATGTAATGGGACTCTTTCGAGTCCCAGAGGAGGGACTGTAGAAGAATTTTTAGGTCCATATTTGAACTGTGATGAACTATCAAGTGTCCTGATCTGAACTGTATGTCCTCTGGCTGAACTAGCAAGTGTTCAACCCAAAAAAAGGGGCTCTATTAGTCATTCAGTCTGTCAGGGGCTTTCCAAGGCCTTTTAGGTGCTTTCCCGCAGGCCACGTGCGAGGGGCCTCGGGCCAGCTGCACCTGTGGCTGAGGCCACGTGCGGGGGGCCTCAGGCCAGCTGCACCTGTGGCTGAAGGTCTTTTAAAAAAATCAGTTGTAAATCCTTCACGTTTTAATGGGAGCGTTTGTCACATTGAAATAATGGCCTAACACCTGCTTAGGGTTCACTAGAGGACGCTTCCAATAGAAAACCATGTCTTGGGAATGAAATAATCAAAAGTCGAAGGAGGAGCGATGCCCGCGGGTCTCCAATAAATAGATGAGCGCGGTTGTCACCTATTCAGTCTCTCTAGAGGACTCAGTTTGTCTAAGCTCTGTGTCGAAGGCTTAAATAAACTTAAAAACTCTGTGCATTTTATCTTGCTTAAGGCTGAATTATTCTAAAGTGTTGTGTCCTTTTCTAGCATATCACTTGCAATTAGTTTGTGTTATCTAAAAGACGACATCCTGAGAAGACTAAAGACGAACCACGTCATGCATTATGGGTAATCTCAGTACATTCATGTTAGACGAAATGCATTTGAAATGCTCTGATCAGGCTCCACATGGACAACAGCTTTAAACTCTTTGTATATTGTGACTAAAATTCTCGTGAATATATTCTCTGGGTTTAGACGTTGATATTGTGTTTAAGTAAAAATGCTGTTATGTGCTGACGCGGGTCAGAGAACCCAACCAGCATCTGACAAGGGCCCAGCGCTAAATAACCAGAAAGCGGTTCCAACAACAAAACAAATTTATTTCCCTCCAGGTCTGAATTTAAACTTTATGTAAATGAGCAGTGTCTGGCCGAGCTCCGAACTGCCAGTCGTTCACTCCACCAGAACCGCCTCTAAGTCCCTAAACAATTTATAACCCCTAAATAAAAACAAAAACAGACCAAACAACTAAATAGCCGAAGGTCTACCTCCCTTTTTTTTTTTTTTTTCTGTGCATTATTATGCCTGTCTAAAAACACCTGGAGATACGTCATCATTATCTTTCTTGACGCTTATGTGACCGGGGCAATATGGCGGCTTCAGCTCATCCGAGCTGCATGGGCTCATCCGCAAGAGGAGCCAGAGGTCCCGTCGGAGGAGTCTCAGTGGGGCGAAGAAGAGGCAGCCCTGATCTGTGTCGGGGAAAGCCCCGAGACGAAAACACCCGCTCTGACGTCCGCCCTCTCTTGCGTCCACGCTCCTTTATCCGATCATCTAGACCAGGGGTGGGCGTCGAGGACCGAGGACAACTGCAGGTTTTCTGTGTAACCAATCATCTCAGCAGGTGGGTTGCTGATGAGCTTCTGCTCTGAACATAAACACCTGGTTGTCAATGAAATCACCTGCTGAAACACCTGACCTTTAATGAAATCACCTGCTGAGGTGATTGGTTGCATGGAAACCTGCAGTGTCTTGGCCTTTATGGCACATGATCGCCCACCCCTGATCTAGAAGAATAGCCAAAGATATAGCTCATCTAAATCTTTTGGTTCATCACGACTGCTAGCTCGTCTTTTAAGAATCATTCAAACCATCCACAAACACTCCTCTCAAAGCTCGCAGCATTCCAACCGGACGAGCAGAAAAAATTCGGAAAAATCCATGGAATAATCCGCCGCACTCCGCTCCCGGCCTGAGATTCAGCAACCGTTAGGCAACGGTATTTGCTTTTCACCGGATGGTCAAAACCAATCGGAACTCCCGGGAGAAATCCTTAAAGGATCCTAACAATGGAGAGTTATTGCTCCACAACGCCAGTGACCCAAGCTAAGGCGTCACCTCGGAGCCAAATTTGTCACATATGAGACACGGCTACCATCAGAAGAGAAGGAAGCCGGTCGCTGAGCAACAAACCAGAGAACATTGCATCAAAAACGGAGCACAGGCTTCAATGTTTCCCGCATAAGGCTCCGGATGACAATAATTGGTCGGAAGCCGAATCTCTGGGTGACGGAGTTATCTGCACCGGCTTATCGATGGTGGCCGTCAGCGCTGGAGCAGCAGGAAGCGGAACGGATTGCACTGCAAGCTCCGTAACGCGGGCATCTGTTTGTTTACATTTGGTTTGCAGAGATGCTGTAATTGCTCCCATATCTTCTCCAAGTGTTCTTGAACTCTCTCCGCAAATGGAACCGCTTCTGCCGCTGGGTCCATTTGGAATGGCGGGAACTACTGTTATGTGCTGACGCGGGTCAGAGAACCGAACCAGCATCTGACAAGGGCCCAGCGCTAAATAACCAGAAAGCGGTTCCAAAAACAAAACAAATTTATTTCCCTCCTGTGCAATAATTTGTGTACAACATAAATGTTCGGTTGTCTGGCGAGGTGAAGGACAGCACGCTCTCCAGCGCCCAAATGGATCAAAGCCCGGCGCTTCTGGACTCAGATTCACCGCCGAACACCCCCCAGGTGGATACGACAAACTGACTCTGTGAAGGATGGAAAAGATGAGGTAAGTCAACAGAGCTACAATATCCTTCAAAGGCACACACTATCAGCAACACATTCAGGTCTGAATTTAAACTTTATGTAAATGAGCAGCTTCTCACAACAGGTGGAGGATCATCAATCCGTACGCCACGACAGTGAGGAGCAAACTGCACAATTCTCATCAATGTTCAAATATACTGCGTAACAAAATACCAAATTACTGTTAACACTTATTCAGACAATCATCACCTCTGATGTGTGCTGACAGCATGTGTCCCTCACCCATCCTCCTTCACAGGCACGATGTGTCAAACCCTGGCGCGGTCCTCAGCGTCTCACAAACGAACGTCACAAGGTCGAGTTCCCGGCAATTCTGCTCGAATCACTCATGGCTTAAATGCAGAATGCCATCTCATTATCTGCTTCAGCTGAAAGTCTTTAAGTTTGCACGTGAACCTCCTCCGCAGGTGCAGCCAATAGTTCTGATGAAGGTGAAGGACTCTTCCACCAGCACCTTCTCCACAGAAAAAAAACAGTTTGCATACCACCTGGAGAGCAAAGAAAAGAAAACAACACCAAATGTCCAGCCCAACCCCCCAACACACAACAAATGCCAGAAGAAGCCCAGGTTGCTTCTCCATCATTTTCAATTGGTATCACTGCAATCGGTTTCTGTTTGTGCTTTAGAGTCCTGCTTATGTCAAACACTGTCTGTCGTCTTTGTTCCAGAGCAATATATATAAGATGTCTGAAATTCAGTTTGCGTTTATTAAATTTCACGATCTTAAACATAGCTGACACGGATTATCTGGAATTTTGTTTTGGCAAGTTTTCACGGTCTCTACTGCCATCTACCGGCCAGTAGTTCCATGTCAGTCTGAGCATTTGGACACCAGTAGATGGCAGTGTCTATTTATTTGACCCCGGTTATATCAGATGGTTGTCAAATCAGTCACAACTTGACTTTTTGGCTTTTTGCAAATAACTTTTTTTTTTTACCAATAAAAAAGGCATATTTTACCAAAGCACATTTACATGTAAACCAACACCACACACTTCACATTAACGTGTTGGTTTTTACATAGAATGAACGAGTCAACCAATCAGTGCTAGAGGAGGCTCATTTACCCATAATCCCTTTGGCATCTGTGTTTGTTACAAAACTTCAGAATTAGTGCATTATTTAAAATGAAAAGATATGTGTTATATTTTAATTGATATTGATGGAGTTATTCTATCCGGAATAATTTGATGATTTTAAATCAAAACCATAATTCAAAACTGCTTTATTTTCCTAGACATCTGCCTCACTGTAGCACGGCTATATTAAGGAAGAATGGTTTCTTATGTGTGTGCAGAGGTAATGGGGCTTATATACAGTGACAAAGTAAGATGGCTGATTATTATTCTTCTGACCTTGGCAATACATAGCACTGTAGGCAGAGCGGAGAACCAGATGCTCAATAAGTTATATTTCTGACTCGCAACAGCTAATAAACTAAACTCAGATTTATAAATAAGAGCAACACCCCCACCTTGCTTCGCATTATGAGGGACATGACTAAATATGTATGCCGATGGGCAGGCCTCATTTAAGGGGAGGACAGCTGTAGGTTTAAGCCAGGTTTCACATAACCCAATCGTATCTAAGTGATGATCCATAATTAGATCTTTAATCAACAATGATTTTGAGGATAGTGATCTTATGTTAATGAGACCCAGGCTAAGGACCTCTGTGAGTTTGATGGTTGGACTGTTTGGGTTTAGGGGTAGTTCCAGAGTAGCATATATAAGATGCCTTGAAGTAGGTTTAGGTTTGAGACATTCCACACAAGTTGTAGGTAGCAGACACAAAATCTTTGATATTGCTGGAACAGCCAATGGGCCATCCTCAATTCCAACATCATCCAATGTAGTAATGGGTATTAAGTTTGCAAAGCATATCCTCTATGATTTTTATGGACATGTCTACAGAAGCAAGCCACAGTCTCAACTTATTGAATTTCCCTCCCTGGCAGATAAATTGCACTATCACCACAGTGGATTTTCTGCACTGATTTCCCCACAAAGCTAATGGATTCCACACCCACCTTTGTCATAAACCTTGCAGGGTCTCTAATCACCTGCTCCATGGACTGCTGTAAAATCCTAATGTTTCTCTCCTTGTAGAGCTCTATCTATGTTTGCAGACAAGATGGCGGTGCCTTCCCCAGTAGGGTGAAGGCCATCTGGCATCAGCAAGCCACGGCAGCCCCAGAATGAAGGCCAGTTATCAATAAAACTAAAGCTTTGCTGTCAACAAAATTGTGCCAGCCACCTATTCAATGATGTCAGCCTGCTACATCATACCTGCCACCATATTGGATTTGGCGCAGTGCATGCTGGGATCGTCTGGGGACAAATAAAGCATTGTCTGCCGACTCAAACGTGTTATAGGTGTTGTGATCCTCAGGTGTGATCTAGTAATTAAGTCATAAAAACTTGTTGAATACAGTCATCGACATGCATGATCTGATAGACCATGTAGCAGTCATTGTAGCAGCACTTATAAATTTGCAGCCACCAGTACTAACTCTTTCTGCATGTTAAACTGTTCTGCTATTTATGATTTCAGTTATGATAATGTATTCCATAAATATGTCATCACCAAGCTTAGCTTGGGCCTTTACATTGTTTTTGAAGATGTGTAGTGGGAAACTTTAAATTTCTGTACATTGATTGTGGACCTGCTGGTTATGATTTATAAGCAGCAGGTACACAATTTATTCATCAACTTCCATCAAAACCATTTAAAGATATCAATCATAAATCACTGTTTTGCTGATTAAAGTCACTACTGGGACTGTTGTCTGTTGTGGGGAAGAGAATCATCCGCCGTTTCACATCATATTCGTCATTCCTCATTAATATGCATTTTCCATGAGGAAGTGCACAAAGGTTCTCTGGCATGGACTGGACCATTAATATCTCCCAGTTTTCCAGATTGTAAAGTGAAGTTGCGGTCCCTCATGCAAGAATTAAATAATAATAATAATAATAATGATAATAATAAGAATAATATGTGTGTTCATCACAAGCCATGAGTCAACGGCTATGAAGTAATTATTTTACAAAGCATGGCATCAAGTGAGACGAAGTGTGATGTATTGGCATGACAAATTGCGGGACCGTGCGGGGATCTTTCATGTTCCCTGTTAATGGGTGAACAATCCAATGCTTGGGGCATTCTGCTTCATGATAAGAGGAAGAGTTGACATCAAAGTGACATTATGAAAGCTTGGCCGCCACAAGCCAGTTATCCCTGTGATAACTTTTCTGACACCTCCTGCTTAAAACCCAAAAAGTCAGAAGGATTGTGAGGCCCCGCTTTCACGGTCTGTAATACTGAAAATCCAGATCAAGTGAGCTTTTGTCCTTTTATATAACGGCGGTATAACAGTGGATCGTTGTCCTTTGATTGGTGCTTTGTATGTCACCTGACATGGATTATTTGTCATTTTTGTGTTGTGTTGCATCTAGTGTGCAAATTTGGTTCCATACGTTTTGTACCACTGCACGCTGTGACCACTGCCCACTAGTGGGGTCGGCATTTAGCAGTGGTGGGCACAGCTAAACAAAAAGTTAGCTTCGATAACAGCTAATCAACTAACTGAAAAGTTATCATTTATAAAGCTAAATAGATAAACCACCCAAATATTTATTGGACACTACAGCTATCCGATAACTTTCAGTATTGCCTCTCGTACACTCTCAGCTATTAACACGCCGATTTTGAGTTTTAAAACCACAATCATAAACCCAAACAATGAGTCACCAGTGCACCATGCGCCTTGCCCACTGCTGGAACCTCCTGTTTGCTAGAGGTGGGCGGATCGATCCTAATATCGATAATATCGATACCAACGCTGTATTGATTTTGAATGATTCTCGTGTAAAACGACCGATACTCAAGCTTTATTCTCTCCCGCATGCACTGACTGCTGTGCACACAGATTCATCAAAGTCTACTCTCTAAGAGCAGCGCTGCACTGTGTCACACAACACGGAGCAGCGCACCCTCCCCCCTCTGGTCTTTTGTTGTTGCACCATCACGTAGCTCAGCGGCGCCAGCCAACAGCCATGCAGGTAGGCTCAGCCTGACCCGCCCACTCAGCGCTCTCCTCGAGTCAGACCTCTACCTCAGGAGATTTTGTTTTAAGTTGTGTTGAATGATATTTTTTAAACAAAAATGTTGATTGTGATAAATAAAGTATTTTGTTGCTACTTACAATGTTTAGCAAAATTCTATCCTAGGTCCTTTGGATCTATGAAGCTTAAATATGAAAAAGTATTGGTATTGGTATCAGCGATACTGGGCCTATATATACTTGGTATCGGATCAATACCAAAATTCCCAGAATCGCCCACCTCTACTGTTTGCTATATATGTTACAGTTGTGAAGCATTTGAGAGGTGTTAAGGTCAACTCTACTGCAGCAAAAGGAGCTTGACAGCCAAGTTGCAATAAAAAAAGAAAAGTCATTTTTCCTTAACAGCATGTAGCAGTCCCCCCGTGAAGCAGAAGTCTTGGAAAATAAAGCAGTTTTGACTTATAGTTTTGATTTATAAATCAAATTAATCTGGATGAATAACTCCATTAATGACAATTCTGTCATTTGTACAAAATTAACAGATAACACATATCTTTTAATTTTACATAATGCACTAATTCTAAAGTTTTATAACAAAGACACACAGATGCCAAAGGAATTATGGGTAAAATAAGCCTCCGCTAACACTGACTGGTTGACTCATTCATTCTATGTAAAAACCAAATCGCTAATGTGATGTGACGTGTGTGTTGGTGTTTACATATAAATGTACTTTTGTAAAATATGCCATTTATTCATATGTAAAAAAAAGCTATTTGCAAAAGCAAAAAGTCAAGTTGTGATGAGACAACTGTCTGATATAACTGGGGTCAAAATGCATAGAACACTGCCATCTACTGGCACCCAGATGTTCAGACCCTTACCCATAATCCTTTGTGTGCCAGAGTTGCTGCAGTTTGAACAGCACAGAGAGAATCCAAGACAACAATTGTAAATTAACATTGTACAATCAAAAATGTACATTTTTTATTTCTTCTCATCAGCTGCAGCAAGAGGTTACAACAACTCTCTGGCGCACAAAGGATTATGTGATATCTCAATACTTAGGGCGAATAGTGCCATGAACACTGGCAATGTTCAATGAACAATGCCATGAACAATGGCCGTAGAGGCCCTGAAAACTTGCCAAAATAGACATTCCAAAAAAATAATCTGTGCCTGCTACGTTTAATTTGAGTGGAATTTAATAAGCCAAAAGGTCACTGAATGAATCTTTAACTGTTTCTACACATCAAAGTGCAGAATGGTTACATTCACAAGGACATTGAAAGAACAGTATATTTTTTACATGCTACGAGCATTCTGGCAGTTAGTGTGACTCGGGGGTGTTGACTCATTTAAACTAACATATTCATCCTGCTGTAACCAGGTTTCTGTAAGGCAGAATAAATCAATATGTTGATCAATTATTATATCATTTACTAACAGGGACTTAGAAGAGAGAGACCTAATGTTTAATAGACCACATTTAACTGTTTTAGTCTGTGGTGCAGTTGAAGGTGCTATATTATTTTTTCTTTTTGAATTTTTATGCTTAAATAGATTTTTGCTGGTTATTGGTGGTCTGGGAGCAGGCACCCTCTCTACGGGGATGGGGTAATGAGGGGATGGCAGGGGGAGAGAAGCTGCAGAGAGGTGTGTAAGACTACAACTCTGCTTCCTGGTCCCAACCCTGGATAGTCACGGTTTGGAGGATTTAAGAAAATTGGCCAGATTTCTAGAAATGAGAGCTGCTCCATCCAAAGTGGGATGGATGCCGTCTCTCCTAACAAGACCAGGTTTTCCCCAGAAGCTTTGCCAATTATCTATGAAGCCCACCTCATTTTTGGACACCACTCAGACAGCCAGCAATTCAAGGAGAACATGTGGCTAAACATGTCACTCCCGGTCCGATTGGGGAGGGGCCCAGAGAAAAATACAGAGTCCGACATTGTTTTTGCAAAGTTACACACTGATTCAATGTTAATTTTAGTGACCTCCGATTGGCGTAACCGGGTGTCATTACTGCCGACGTGAATTACAATCTTACCAAATTTACGCTTAGCCTGCATTTTCAAATTTCCTTCGATGTCGCCTGCTCTGGCCCCTGGAAGACAATTGACTATGGTTGCTGGTGTCGCTAACTTCACATTTCTCAAAACAGAGTCGCCAATAACCAGAGTTTGATCCTCGGCGGGTGTGTCGCCGAGTGGGGAAAAACGGTTAGAAATGTGAACGGGTTGGCGGTGTACACGGGGGCTTCTGTTTAGGACTACGCTTCCTCCTCACAGTCACCCAGTCGGCCTGCTTTCCCGGCTGCTCGGGATCTGCCAGAGGGAAACTAACGGCGGCTAAGCTACCTTGGTCCGCACCGAGTACAGGGGCCTGGCTAGCTGTAGAATTTTCCACGGTGCGGAGCCGAGTCTCCAATTCGCCCAGCCTGGCCTCCAAAGCTACGAATAAGCTACACTTATTACAAGTACCATTACTGCTAAAGGAGGCCGAGGAATAACTAAACATTTCACACCCAGAGCAGAAAAGTGCGGGAGAGACAGGAGAAGCCGCCATGCTAAACCGGCTAAGAGCTAGTAGCTGCGCTAAGCTAGCGGATTCCTAAAAACACACAAAGTGAATAATGTGTAAATAATTTAGAGGTGATTCAGCAGAAGGAGTGCTTTAGTTAAGGCACGTGAAGATTACACTGTGAAACAAATCGTTATCTAGTTAACTAGATCAATCTAACTGCAGACATTAGACAGCTAACAGATACAGCAAAACCGGAACAGGAAGTGATACAATACAGCAGTGAGAGCCAACCACCAGTAGAGGCAAGCAAGCTTTTTACAGTAGTGTTCAGAATAATAGTAGTGCTATGTGACTAAAAAGATTAATCCAGGTTTTGAGTATATTTCTTGACCCCAAGCACACTAGTAAACGAGCAAAATATTGGTTCCAAACCAAGAAAATTAATGCCTCGCAGATGTGAAGAAATCATGAAAACTGGTTATACGACTAAATACTAGTTTAGTGATTCACAGGATTGCTAAAAAAGCAGTTTGAACATAATAGTTTTGAGTTTGTAGCATCAACAGGAGATGCTACTATTATTGTGAACACCCCCTTTTTGTTGGATTTGTGAGAATCTATTGAATCTACTGGTACCTTGTTTCCCATGTAACAAGAAGAAATATACTCAAAACCTGGATTAATCTTTTTAGTCACATAGCACTACTATTATTCTGAACACTACTGTATGTTCCCAGTTTGGAAAAAAAAACAAACATTCCAGATGGAGTGACTGACACACACACACACACACACACACACACACACACACACACACACACACACACACACACACACACACACACACACACACACACACACACACACACACGAGGAACACATGCAACTTAGACGTTATTTTAAACAAATTGATTTTTGAATGTTTTGAATTGATTTTTAATTGTTAAGGATAAGATTCAACATTCTGCTTAACTGATTTTTTTCGACAACCCAAATTACTAATTATTATAAGTTATAAGAGGCCCTCTCCTTGGTGGAGGCTGCAGGGCTGCAGCCAAGGTTAGATGGTGCGTTATGGCACCATAACCAACAAGGACTGACTTTTTTTTTTATAGTGAAAGGTCATTAAATTGAATTTATTTTCATTTTTATTTTACAGAGGTAAAGAGACAAAGAAAATTTAAAGAGAATGCACTTTTTTGGGACAAAAATGCATTTGGTACGGCAGGTTGTTTTTATACTAGAAAGTAGTCTGAACCGTTTCTGAGTTTTCCTGTAGGTCAGTGTCCTTGAGAGACTCTGAATTTAAGTCTCATTTGTATTCAAAGTTGGAAAGAAGTCAGTGTGAGGAACAATGAGGACATCAGGAAAATATGACAACATTTAATATTTAAAATTTGTTGATGTGCAGTTAGGAATGAGTGCAGAATACTTGAAAATACTTTGTTCCTGAATTCCTGTAAATGGAATTCTTCCGATTGTATTTCCTTCATTTACTTTGCTCAGCACTCATCAAATAAGTGACTTTATGAAATTTAATTATTGGTGCTTAAACATGAGTTCATGTAACTTAGCTGGCTTTCTCTTTGAGTTGGACTAATTCATACGGTTTTACAGTTGACAAATAATTCAAGCTATTGTGTCACTGCATGTTTGTAAAAGAAAAAAATCATAAAAATTGCCCACACAAAAGCAGTTTGATTTTTGTAAAATGCAAGTTAAAAAACAAACGAGTCTTAAAATTTTCCTTCAGATCCAAATTTTCATTTTCTGTATCCACTTACTCCAATCAAGTGCCACTGGGGAGCTGGAGCTGATCCCAGCAGTCACAGGGCGAGAGCCGGCGTGCACCCTGGACAGGACACCAGTCTATGACAGGACCACACAGAGCAAATTCATTCATGCCTACGGTCAATTTAAAGTTTACAATTCACCTAACGTCCATGTCTTTAGAAGAGGAACGAAGCCGGAGCACCTGGAAGGAACCCACACAAACATGGAGCGAACATGCAAACTCTGCAGAAAAAAGGACCAAGCTGGAAGTGATTTGCAGGATGTTGTTGCTGTGATGGAACCATGAAAACCACTAAGCCACTGTGCCAATCTAGAGCCAGATGTGTAGAAGAATATTCTTCAACAATGTAATACAGGAACAATCATTTACTATTTAAATCCAGTTAAAATCTGAATTCTCTTTCGAATACTGACAGATTTGAAACCATAAATCAGAGGATTCATAATTGGAGAAATGAAAAGAAATTCTATTGCAATAAAATTCTGAAAGTTTTTGGATACATTTTTCGAACCAAACCTTATACATTATCTCAAATAATACACTTGCAATAAAAGTGAGTAAGGAGGTTAAATGTGGCACACAGGTTTTCATAAACTTTCTCCTGTTTTCTAGAGAACTTATGCATGTTTTGATTAAATACATGTATGACCAAAATATGAACAAACCATGAAAAAATAAATGATTATTGTAATATAAACAACAATGTTGTTAATCATTGTGTCAGATGAAGAACAAGCAAGTTTAACAATAACCCAATTCACACAATAGAGCTTGGAAATATTTGAGCCGCATAATTTGAGTCTAGATGTTAGGAAAATATTAATGCCAATTATGATAAAAGGTATGAGCCATGAGAAAACCAGAAGATGAGAGTCTTTTCTTTGTCATGATAGAGTGATACTGCAGGGGGCGACATATAGCCATGTATCTGTCATATGACATAAGTGCAAGAATAGAAAGTTCACTGGAAGTAAACCAGTGTATCACCAGAGCCTGAATCAGACAGCTGGAATAAGAGATCAAATGGACAGGAGAGAGCAGATCCAACAGAAATTTGGGGTAAAAACCTGTTGTTCCATATAGTCTATTCATACAAACAGCACATAATAGAATATACATGGGTTCATGGAGATTCTTATCTAAAATGATGATCACAAGAGAAACATTTAACAGCAAAATCAAACAGAAACAGATTAAAGTCACAGAGAAAAGAGCGATTCTGTGGTTCATTGTTTCGTTTAACCCTGAAAGAAAAAACACATTTATTGAGGACTCACTGTCCATTTCTCATATGTGCTGTTTGCCTCGGTCCCTGAAAAGTGTGTGTTTTCCCTTCACACTCTCTTTATATTGTATCTGACTGCAGCAACACGTCAGCTTGGATTTAACCTCTTAAACCCTAGAGTCCCCAAATTTGGGGACCTGCCCTGTTTTGGAACATTTGAACACTCATAACTAACCAATGCTGACACCAACATACACATATTATACATCAAAATATCAAGCGAAGTCTCCTCTACAAAAGTATCCACTTCAATCACATATCAACTAACCACAGCTGAAACGCCAAGCAAATAAAGACATAAATCGGAATTCATTTTTTTGGGAAAAAAAAATAACCTCATTTACTCCTACCAAGTATTATTTGCTTTCAATTTTTTTGCATCCCCAACATCCCCTAGGACCTGTCTTTTAGCTGATCAAAATGAGAAAATATTATTTTCAAAATGCATTTTCTTGACATGAATAAATAACAATGAAATAATTTCAGTTCTTTTGAGCTTTTCTGCTTCTAGATCATCTCATATAGAAGATGCCTTCATTTTATGCAGTCTGATTAGTGAAGTTAGTGAAGAGGACACTCATGACTTTATAGAGAGACATAAGAACATTCCATAATCTACATATGTACATGATTTACCTGCGTTATTTGATCTACATGATTCATGTGTGTGATTATTCTTTAACTATTGTAATGATTATATAGATCAGACCTATTGTGTTATGCTATTTATTATTAGCAGAAGTGTTGATTGAATGTTGTTGGTGTAATTAGTAAGTGAGTTGTTATTAAATGGAGCTGACGATAATTATATGGTTCTTGTTCTTTATTTTTGCTGTAATATGTGATAAATATTAGCATGATCCATAAACACACATCCTTCGGACTCGGGCTCATACAGATACGAGGGTCATGATACAGGGCATGAAACATAAACAGCCATGTAATACAATTTATTTTGAACAAAAATAAAGAACAATAATCATACACATGAATCGTGGAACAAATATGTAAATTATGGAATGTTCTTATATCTCTCGATAAAGACATGAGCGTCTTCTTCACTAACATCTTGATGTCTCACAACTTCAGTATAAGATTCAAGTTGTAGAATTCTCCCTGCTAGGAAGGTTAAAACTCTCACCTTGATCAGACATCTTGGTTGAATGAAATGATGTGGATCCTGTATCACGATCCTGCACTTGTCACCAGGGTAACATAAAATGGGGGTGGGGCTGGGAAATGGGGGCTCTTGATTGGATGAAAAGTGGGGTGATACAAATCCTGGTTGTTGGGAAAGTGTAAGACACGGACCCACAACAGGGGGCGTAAATGAACGGACAATAGAGATGCCACTGAATACAATTTAATATTGCAAATGTGCACTACAGGTCAAATACTGCTTTAGTCTGTCAATCAAAAGTTCCACAAGAAGGTGACGTGTGGGCAGGCCAATGATAGGAGATGCCTTATCCAGAAGGAAGAGCCAGGACCCACAAGGTTCCACCGCCAACGGAGACCTGCAACACACCGGAGCCGCCAAATCCCGAGTCCCCAGGTGGCCACTGCTCCCAGCTGTCAGATCTGGTACTGCTGGCAGGAAAAACAAACAGGTTGCGGTGGGTGTGTACACCCAGCAATAGCAAAATTCACAGTTCCTTCCTGAGGGAAAAAATCCACCACTCCCAGAAAACAGGAACACTGAGAACGTGCAGTACCAACAGTATACTTAGCGATAAGGAAAGTCAGGAGTGGAAACGCCAACTCCTTCCAACTTCCACAAACCCAGCTCCAAGCTGCGAGTATATACCAAAGGTTACGACTGCAAAAATCAGTAGCAATAATTGTGCGAACGGCACAAAGCGGCTGAGTAGGTTACCTGTGTGGTAAGCTGATAACTCGGCAGAGTAGTGGTGTCTCTTCCAGGCTTTTATGGAGAATGATGATGATGGCTGATTTCTGACAGCTGTCAGCTCCGGGCTCCTGGGGCTCCTGTGAGGCGACTACGCCCTCTGGTGCCTGAAACCCGACGACAGGCAGAGCGCCCTCTGGTGGTGAGCCAGCAGTATCCCCTCTTCGGGCGGCCCACACAACACTTGTATTTCAATGTCTTTTTTTGTCTCGCCCTGATTTTATTGCCACAGTTTCCAGGGCAGTAAAATTGATAGGACAAGTGTATGATTTAACAACACTATTTTTTGTTGTGTCTCATGAGGGCTGGTTTACAAGTATAGGGCAGATTTTTGTTGTAATACGAGAATGTGATAATGTATATGTATCTCCTCCCGGAGGGCAGCAAGTGGAAGAGGTGATATGCAGGATGATGCTGGTCACGCAAGATGTTGTGTACGCGCCTCAGACAGCAGGTGGTGTAGATGGTGCTGATGGTCCTGATGATTCTCTTCGTCTAAAGCTGAGATGCCAATTTTTTGCTTGCCTGGTCATGTTATTCTTTTTAATGTGGCCAAAAAGAACTGTTCTTCATGCTGAACTGACCAACACGTGCCAAAAACAATGAAGATGTCCACAGAGACTATATATGCACACACACGCACACACACACACACACACACACACACACACACACACACACACACACACACACACACACACACACACACACACACACACACACACACACACACACACACACACACCTTTGCTAATTAGCGGTTAGTGGATTAGCAGAACTATGCCCACCACTGGCTATAACGGACTGAAGCAGAAGATGGCAGCAATGCAACAATAACGATGCCGGCTGCGTTTAAACATCATAGAAGAAGAAAGGGTGCATATGTTTTTATCCACAGGGTCATGTTTTGAAAAGAGCGTGTTCTGTATAAAAAAATCTATATTTTTTTCTTAAGTTCGTGGTTTCATATGACAAAATAAACAGAACTTGGAAACAAATTTTGACCGGAATCTGTATTCAAAGGGAGGTTTTGCAGCCCTGCCTCTGCTGTACACTCAATCTGATGGAGTAAGAACATTAAAATAGTTTAAAATAGTTTTACACTCTTACAAAAGAGACATTTTAACCTACCAATAGTGAGATGGAGCCTGTGACCAAAGCACTGCAGCCTTTTTCAGTCATTCACTGTCACTGCCTATACACATTTGGACTGTTGTCGGAGGTAATGCACACTTGATATTCTTCCCCAACACACCATGACTCCAGTGCATCCTTTAATCTTTCTGCTTTCGCTTCACCTGTATGATCATCAGGGAAATATGAAGACTGTAAGCACTGGCTGGCCAGTTCCCACTCATCAGTTATGAAATGGATCATGAGGCTGATATAAGGCTCCATGGTGCGACTCGACCACAAGTCCACAGTTGTGAAATACTTTAATTCACGGAGGTCTTTTTCAACTTCCTCTCAGAGCTGGCCTTACAGTTTCTGCATTTCTGTCTCATTAAAGTACTTGCGGTTCTGCACTATGTATCAGCTCACTATCCGACTTTTTAAATGTGAACCAAGTCCAAGTCACTGACATAGCACCTACGAGTGTAACAATTCATTTTAGTGATTCGATTCATATCACGATTCATGGTTGCCAATATAATTCAAGGACAATGTTGGTTCATTTAGGATGATCCGATCTAAAATGATTCAGTGACTTGAAATTGATTCAGTAACAGTTTTGTGACTGTGAAATAAATACCTGGATAGTTGTTCAAAGTGGGTAATCTGTGGACTGAACTGGGCTTCTGCACTGGCTACACTCATGTTTCCTGGTGTTACCTGTGATGATGGCAGGATTCTTGTCAGAGATTTTCCACCCTGTGCAGGCTTCACGCAGTAACGTGCCAATGTTTTTACCAGTATGGCCTTCATTTAAAACTCTGGTTTGCACAGTAACATTTAACGTCTTTATCATTAAAAGTGCTAACAAAACCCATGTAAAATCTGCTTAAATCCAATGTGTTATTTCCTAGTGTCGATACAACTGATTAGTTACCTTTTAAAATGATTTTAGATCGATATACTGTATGTTTGGACAATCTGTGACTGAATGTTCTGAGTTATGAGGTAAAAACTGCAAGAATGGTGACAAAGGTCAGCTTCACTTTGTACAGGGCTCAAAAAGTTAAAGTTGCTCCAATTTTGGTAAAAAGTGGTACAAGGTATTGGTTGAGCTAATAGTTTTGACTGTGTTGAATGATTGGTCTGCAAGGTAAAGGTCAAACAATGTCATTGTCCATTGGATTCTATGACATGTGACATATGTGACCCCGTAACATGTAACTAAGCATGCATGACACATGGTGCAAACTATCCCTTCTTAAATCCTTAAATTAAGCACATTAATTTAAGTGCTGGTGTGGGCTGTCTTGGTTCCTGCTGTCTCCTGTGTTTTTCCAGGTGGCGCGCCACGGAGCTGATCGACCCACCTGTAATTCATCACCGCACCTGTACATAATCCCCAGTTCTTTATTTCCACCTTTGCCAGAAACTCAATGATTCCTACTTGGTAACCTGGCCCCTCTATTCAGGGTTTTGTACACTCTCACACAGCTATTTTTGAGCCCCCACATCAGCGCTATTGTGAATCAGCTCAATTACCTGCAGCCTTTTCTGAGCTTCCATGCTCTGTTTTTGACTCTGCTAATTACCGACAGTGCATTACGCACCACTTGTAATTTCCTTAGTAATTTGAACCGAGTTTGCCAGTGCTTGGATTGTGCACAAGCCCACTAACCTGTGTTTCTTCTTTCTTCTCAGTGAATCTGTTCCTTGACAGCTCAGCAGGCGACCACCTGGCTCCGGATCGCATCATTCCACATTGTTGCTTCCTGGTTCTGACTCCACTTCTACCTGCCACCCAGGTTCTGGTTCTGAGGGGCTGCGGCTTCTGTTTTCCACCACTGTTCGGGCTGGGTCTCCGCTTTCCCGGCTATTCCTCAACTTTATCAAATTCTGTTGCACATTTGCAGCATTTTTCTGTTCCATCCAATAAATCTGTTAATTCTTTCATTCCATTTTCATTTCTGTTAATTCTTTCATTGCATTTGGGTCCAATTTGCCAAATTCACACAGCCAGCACGAATGTAGAGAGAACAGGCACAGTGCTGTTGTGCTGCATTTGAACAGCAGTCGTACTGCTGTGTGACTGTGTGACTTGAATGGCATTCAAATTGGCATCTGAACTAGCATCCAAAATGGCAACCCACCAGCATTTGGAGCGGTCTGATCTTGTTGGCACGTCCTGAGTGTGCCCCCGATGAGCGGACCCCCCTGCATTCCTGCAAAGGAAATATTGTATTGTGCAAAGCCTGTGGCACGCAATCATCATATGCATACATGTGAACATTGTGCAATCACATCAATACACCGTCTCTGTGTGTCACAACAAGTCAGCACTCTGACGTGCTGATGGGCCACCTGGATGGGGTTTAGCAGCCATAATGACATGATAATGCAGGTGCATGTTCTGACACATGCGGTGGACTGACAGTGGATGTATGATTACATGCTCATTCTGGATGTTATACCGCCATCACAGGCACTGTCCATCAGCACGTCACAGAGATGAGCTGAGACACATTGCGGCCGTGTGGACGGGGTCTAACAGTCATTATAACACAGGAACATCCTCTGACACATGGCGTGAACTGACAACAGATTTGTGATTACATGCTCATTCTGGACATCATACCGCGATCACAGGCACTGTGCATCAGCGCGGTGCACTGTTGACGTGGGACAGGGTCTAACAGCCATGGGCGTAAGTGGTTGTAACAGCTACGACGGTCACTGTAATGCTGATCATCATGAGCCGTGTCTGACTGTGACACAAATAAATTTGAAAAGACAATAAAATAAAGATGACAGACTTAATATGCAACCCCGCCGAGGAAGAGGAGACTGTGGAGGGTGAAAAAGGGTGCCATCTGCGCTCTGGACTCCAAAAGTGCACATGCTGACACACACACCCATATACACGGATTGGCTCCCCGCTGGAGTGGAGCGCACGACGGTCTTAACACACACAAAACTGACCGGCGTGGCTGTTTTGTTTTATTTGAAATTTTGCGGAGAAGCTCTGGTTTGGATTCAAGAGTGCAAAGACTGCTGAGTTTGGTTGCTTTGTTTTGGTTGCTTGCTTTGCAGTGGTTGTTTTTTTTTTTCTTTTGCTTAAATCTGACTCAACTGTGTAGCTATAAATGACTGTTCTCCTCCCTTCCCTATGGCCAGTTGGATATCTGTGTCAAATGTCACCAGCAGTGCTAGCAGCTCCACGTTCCTGTCAATGATGGTGGAGTGCCCTCTGTCCTTCTGGGCTGAAGGAGTTGATGTTGACTTTGCAGTTTGTCATGTTCTGCAGGCCTCTGCTTAAGGCCTTCAATGACTTTGTTGTAGCCTCTGCCCTCCTCTATGCTGTCGTCTGTTGGGCTCCGGGCATCACAGAGCGGGAGAGAACGAGACTGAATAAGCTGGTCAGGATGTCCAGCTCTGTCCTGGGCTGTCCTCTGGAGTCTCTGGAGCAGGTGGCTGAGAGGAGGGTGTTAGCCAAGTTCAAATCCATCACACACAACTCCTCTCACCCTCTGCACTAGACAGTAGTAGAGCTGAACAGCTCGTTCAGTGACAGGCTGAGGCACCCTCAGTGCAAGAAGGAACGATACCGCAGGTCATTCCTCCCTGTTGCTGTCAGACTGTACAATAACACTGTGAAAAATAACCACATGCAATATGTCCACAAATCATGTGCAATAACAACTCGTTTACAAATCCCTGCACTAATGTCACCTTACCACATCTAAACTCCATCTCACATATTGTAAATAAGATGCTCCTATCTCTTTCAATCCCAATCATGTTTATACGAGGTCTATTAGAAAAGAAACCGACCGTTTTATTTTTTTAAAAAACTATATGGATTTGATTCATATGTTTTTACGTCAGCCAAGCTTGAACCTTCGTGCGCATGCGCGAGTTTTTCCACGCCTGTCGGTGACGTCATTCGCCTGTGCGCACGCCTTGTGGGAGGAGTGGTCCGGCCCCCTCGCCGGATTTTCATTGTCTGAGAAGTTGCTGAGAGACTGGCGCTGTGCTTCATCAAAATTTTTTCAAAAACTGTGAGGCACATCCGAGTGGACACCATTCGAGAAATTCAGCTGGTTTTCGGTGAAAATTTTAGCGGCTGATGAGAGATTTTGGACTGTTTCTATAGCTGTAAGGACTTCCCATGGAGCGGGACGTCGCGCAGCGCTCCGAGGCGACGTCGTCATTCTGTTTCAAGCTGAAAACCTCCAAATTTAAGCCTCTGTTGACCCAGGACGTCGTGAGAGAACAGAGAACTTTCAGAAGAGGTTGGAATCAGCAGTTTATCCGGACATTCCACTGTTAAAGGAGATTTTTTTAATGAAAGACGTGCAGACGGATTGGCATGTTGGCTCGCAGCCAGCGCGGCCCGCCCGCCACAGGAAAAACACCTCCGTGTTGATAACCATTTGTAAAATCCAGGGGGCTTTTGGTGGCTTTCAGTTGAGTGAGTAGCTGAGAAACTGTTTAACAGCAGGGCATGTTCCAACTTGTCCTTAAGGCTTCCAACTCATCAGCTGTTAAAATTTTCACTGAAAACCAGCTGAATTTCTCGAATGGTGTCCACTCGGATGTGCCTCACAGTTTTTGAAAAAATTTTGATGAAGCACAGCGCCAGTCTCTCAGCAACTTCTCAGACTATGAAAATCCGACGAGGGGGCTGGACCACTCCTCCCACAAGGCGTGCTCACAGGCGAATGACGTCACCGACAGGCATGAAAAAGCTCTCGCATGCCCACGATGGTTCAAGCTTGGCTGATGTAATCACACGTGATTCAAATCCATATGGTTTTTAAAAAAAATAATAAGGTCGGATACTTTTCTAATAGACCTCGTATATGCATTATATATATATATATATATATATATATATATATATATATATATATATATATATATATATATATATATATATATATATACGAGGTCTATTAGATAATAAACCGATCCTTTTATTTATTTTTTTAACTATATGAATTTGAATGACGTGCGATTACACCAATCATGCTTGAACCCTCGTGCGCATGCGTGAGTTTTTTCATGCGTGTCGGTGACGTCATTTCCCTGTGGGCAGGCCTTGAGTGAGATGTGGTCCCGCCCTCTCGGCTGAATTCCTTTGTTTCACACGCTGCTCCAGATGGCGCGCGTTGGCTTATCAAATTTTTTCTGGACCTGTGAGGAATATCCGAGTGGACACTATTCGAGAATTTAGCTGGTTTCGGTGAAAAGTTTAACGGCTGATGAGAGATTATGGGGTGTTTCTGTCGGTGTAAGGACTTCCCACGGAGCGGGACGTCGCGTAGCGCTTCCAGGTGCCGTCGTCGGCCTGTTTCGACCTGAAAACATCCTAATTTAAGGCTTAATTCACCCAGGACGTCGTGAGAGAACAGAGAAGATTCAGAAGAGGCCGGCATGAGGAGTTTATGCGGACATTCTACTGTTTAAGGATATTTTGTAATGAAAGACGTGCGCGCAAATTCACTGAGTCGTTTCCGTGACGACTCGGCGAATCTGTGTGCGCCGCGACAGGAAAAACACCTCCGTGTTGAAAACCATTTGTAAAATTCAGGCGGCTTTTGATGGCTTTCAACAAGTGAGTAACTGAGAAATTGTTTAACAGCTTGGGCATGTTCCAACTTGCCCGTTAAGGTTTCCAACGGAGGTGTTTTTCCTGTCGCGACCCCCCGCGGTCGGGTCCAGCCCGACATGCGACTCTGCCCGCACGTTCTTTCATTACAAAATGTCCGTTAACAATGGAATGTCCGAATAAACTCCTCATGCCGACTTCTTCTGAAAGTTCTCTGTTCTCTGACGACTTCCTGGATCAACAGAGCCTGAAATGTGGAAGTTTCAACTTGAAACGGCGAGACGCTGCCGCCTCGGAGCGCAGATCGCCGTCAGGCGCCGTGGGCCGTCCTTAAAGCGACACTACCAGACCAAAATCTCTCATCAGCCGTTAAAATTTTTCCCGAAAACCAGCTGAATTTATCGAATGGTGTCCACTCAGTTGTGCCTTACAGCTTTGAAAAAATTTTCATCAAACAAAGCAGCAGTCTCTGAGCCATTCCTAAACAATGAAAAAAATCGACGAGAGGGTGGGCGACTCCTCACTCAAAGACTGCCCACAGGCGAATGACGTAACCGACAGGCGTGAAAAAACTCTCGCATGCCCACGAGGGTTCAAGCATGTCTGATGTAATCACACGTGATTCAAATCCATATGGTTTTTGAAAAAAATAATAAGGTCGGATACTTTTCTAATAGACCTCGTATATATATATATATATATATATATATATATATATATATATATATATATATATATATATATATATATATATATATATACATACATATTCTATCTCTATTTCTACCTCATTTTCTTATGTCCTGTACTGTTACAAGTATTATTATTATTTCTTATCCTCGCACACACTGTTTGATGAACATTTTCCTCTACTTTAAGAGCTACTTTTAAGAGCTGACGTAACATGTGAGTTCTCCTCTGTGAGATCAATAGATTTTATCTTATCTTATCTTATCTAACTCCTTGGTGTTGCCTTTCTTAACCACTTCTTGGGAAAACGTCTGCAGCGCAAAACATATCAACATGTCTGCCTGGCTCATGATTGCAGCTCAGCTGGAAGGCGTTGGAAAAAATAATCCTGCCTGCACCCTAAAGCTGATAATAATTGTCTTCCCCTGTCGAGTGTCTCTGCTCAATGCCACAGGTGGGTTAAGAGCAGTCTTTAATATCTTTAATATGATGCGAGTGTGACACCCAGCAGTGTGACACAGCAGGCCTTCAAAAGAGTGCACCACCGTGCTCGCCCTGCCACCCCCCTCCCCGCTTGCTTTCCACCCAGACCTTGGGTGTTGGCATTGTGGGGTTTAGTGCTGTGTTTGTTTTTATTCCATGTCTTTTTTATTTTATTCTGTTTTTATTTTTTCGTGGGGCAAGGTTTATGTCATATTCATGCTGTATGAATACCTGGACTGTTTGTACCGCACAAATGCAGTTCGAATTCTTTTTTTTTTTTCAATTCGTGTGATTCTTACAGCATTCATGCTCTCGTGTGATGAGACCCGAACCAACCGCGCATGTTCCTGGCCTTACTTCCCTTCCACGTTTCCATTTTTTGTACAAGTAGGATCGAGAGCTCTACCTTTCTCCTCTCCATCATATCAGCCAAATCTCTCCCTTTTCTAGCCATACTGCTAATATTCAAAGTCTCAACTCTTTCTTCCAAAATCCTGCTTTTCCTCTTCTCCCGCTATCCCTGGACAATTTCTCCTCCTCGTCATATTCTTTGTTCAGCAGTAGCCAAATTTCCATCAGCACCCTGTTGGGCAGTGGCACCAGTGGTGCTTGTTGTTGGATGCATTATGGAATTTTGGTTTCTGACCTCCATATTTTTTGTGACTTAGTTATTGGGGCTTGAGACCAGCACTCGGAATGCACTGGTCGTAAACCCTGTTTGAAGTTGGAGAATACTGATCTGAATATATAAATAAATGATATATTCGTTCCATTGAATGAATGAAAAATCATTTATAATTAGTTTGATATTTTATTAATTTATGAACAACAGAAAGACGACATTTTGGTGTGCATCAATGGTGCTTAGATGTCAACAGTCCAACACAAATGTAAATAAGAGTCCAAAACTGTTCTCAGTCAACTTGCAAACACAGTCAGATAGTTCAAAAGCAATTCTAACAATGTAGTGCACTGAATTTGTGTAGAGACTGCCGTATGCTCAGTCCAGCAAAAAACTGTCATAAATTTGTCCCGCTGTTCATCCTAATAGCTCTTCATGCCTCCAGCTGGCTTACAGCGTAGTGGATTTTTTTTTCAATTAGCCCATTCAAATTGTTGTCCATCAGCCAAAACAACAACAATAACAAAAAACCCCATAAAACAAACAAACAAAAAACCCCCCAAAAAACTCATATTTAGCTAAATGCTGCCCCCAGTAGTGTAAGTGTGCGCGGTGGTCAGGGCGTGCAATAGCACATTTCATATAGAACCAAAATTGCATGCACAAAAGAATTATTGCACTGTCAATGAAACACAAAGGCAAATGGTACCAATAATCCATGTCACGTGACATACAAACCACCAATCAAATGACAAGGATCCACTCAGCTGTTACATAAAACTAAATGGATTAAGTGCAGCAAAGTTATGTTTTTCATCCTTTTGGGTTTATTGAACTGATTTCTGATGAACCTGAACTCATTATATGGATTAAGTCTCTTAAAAGTATAACTTCTCTTTTCTTATTTCTATTGTGTAAATTAGTGCATCTGAAGTTATTAACAGCAAATGTAGTGTGTGAGGTCCTCAATGTATTTCAGATGTTGAATTGCCGCAGTTTAAGTGCTGAGTCACAAGAGTTTGAGATTCAAAAGTTAAAGCATTTAAATTCAGTTTAATTACAAATGTGCTTAATTACAGAGCACAGTGGCCATGTGGACAGTGTGATTGGTTCCAAAGCAGAAAGTTCCAAATTCAAGACTGCCTGTTCTTCCCTGTAATGTGGACATGCACCTGATGTAAAACCTGTGCCAAATTAACATGCAGAATTACTGGGGGTGGGGGTGGGAGGTCACAGCAAGGACCTTCTTGCTGTGAGGCAACAGTGCTAACCACTGAGCCACCATGATTGACAACTGTGCCACAGTAATTGAAAATATTGTCAGGGAGTTGACTTACTGAGCACATTAATTTAACTGTAATCAAAAGTTACATACAGCATGTACTCCAGATGTTTATATTTTAAACTTAAACAACTTAAACATTTTAAAGTCATCAGTTACATTCATTTTTTTTAGTTCTGTTAAGTTGTATGAGTAGTGGGTCAGCAATTATATTAGAGCATCTAAGAAGCAGTATAACTATCCTTCTTGCTTTACTGCTTTGCTTCTTCTTGATTTACTCTGAAACAAAAAACAAAATAAAATAAAAATAAAATAGATAAAAAATAAACTCCTGACCCACGCACCTAAATCTAAGAAGTGAATGCTGTGATGTTTTAAAATGAGTTTCTCGTTCATTCTTCTAAAACGTTTCCGTACAGGTGTATATTTTGTGTTATAATTGTGCATGTTTATCCATAAAATGTTAACTCAGCTTATTAGGTTAATGTAATACACCAATATATGAGATATTAGACAAAACAAAGTTGTCGTTAGGATTGATTTGGTGCATCAGCGTTCACCATGATATGGTCAGTTCGTCTTTGTGATATACTATTTTTAATTTGGTGAATTATATGATTATAGCATTTATTGTTTGAGTTGCTGTCAACACAAACTGGCTGAGATTCATTCACTTGTCTACATTTTTGCCTTCCAAGCCCTATACTGTTATCACAGTAGGGACAACTGAAAGGAAGAAAAATGTCATCGTGAGGAATATTGAGGACTCGGACTAAATCGGATAACATGTAATTGTTTAAATTAGCTGACACACTATTATGGATAAGTAAGTCATGATTAAAATTATTAGGCTTGTAGCATCAATTCTTACCTTCTTATCAAGTCTTCTTTATGTATGGTATATATGTTCATGTGACACTTATCAAATGACACCACATTACTTAAATGATGACCTCAAACTTAAACTAATTTATCAAGTTTAATAAGGCAGTGTGTTTTGAAGACAAAAATACATGCAAATAAAAAGCAAAAATTAAATATGTGTTAATTTTTTTAACATGTAACACAAAAACTAACTTTTAATACTTTAACTGAGTTACATTTTGAATTCTTTTCCAAATTTTAGCCAAATTGAAGCCATATATCAGAGGATTCATAATTGGAGGAATAACAAGAAATTCAATTGCAACAAAATTCTGAAAAGCTTGAGGTAAATCCTTTGAACCAAATCGCATATACATAAGATCAAATAATACAGTCACAATGAAAATGAATAAGGAGGTTAAATGTGGAACACAAGTTTGCATAAACTTTCTCCTGTTTTCCAGAGAGCTTATGCATGTTTTGATTAAATACATGTAAGACCAAACTATGAACAAACCGTGAAAGAAATAAATTATTATTGTAATATAAGCAACAATACTACTAATCATGTTGTCAGATGAAGAACAAGCAAGTTGAACGATAACCCTGTTCAAACAGTAGAGTCTGGAAATTCTCGAGCTGCATAATTTCATTCTTGATGTCAGGAACATATTAATACGAAAAATGATAGCAGGTACAATCCATATGAAAACTAAGAAGTGAAAGAGTCTTTTCTTTGTCATGATGGAGTGATACTGCAGGGGGCGACATATAGCCAGGTATCTGTCATATGACATAAGGGCAAGAATAGAAAGATCACTGGAAGTAAATGAGTGTATCACCAGAGCCTGAATCAGACAGCCGGAATAAGAGATCAAATGGACAGGAGACAGCAGATCCCAGAGAAATTTGGGGTAAAAACCTGTTGTTCCATAGAGTCCATTCATACAAAAAGCACATAATATAATGTACATGGGTTCATGGAGATTATTATCTGAAATAATGATCACAACAAGAGAAACATTTAACAGCAAAATCACACAGTAACAGATTAAAGTCACAGAGAAAATAGCAATTCTGTGGTTCATTGTTTCATTTAACCCTGAAAGAAAAAACACATTTATTGAGGTCACATTGTCCATCTCATGTATATATGCTGTGTGCCTCCATCACTGCACAGTGTTTTCCCTTCACACACTCTTTATATTGTGTCTGACTGCAGCAACAAGTCAGCTGGGATTTAAAGTTAACCAATCAGAAGTTTAATCTTTTATCATTTACTTTCTGTCCACAAACATTGAACAGAATTAACAACATAATGAATGAATCCACTTATTGAACACTCTTTTAGTACACTGTTTAATCATTATTGCTAGTACCAATGATTAGCTATCAGCTGATATTATTCATAAATAAATGCTACTTTAAAAATGAGCAATTAATTTTCTTTTATAGGTTCAATTAATTACCTCCATCAAAGAAGTTTTATTTGTTTTGCCATTTGTCCATCTGCCGGTGTGTTTGTTTATTTGACTAAATTTAATTTTAATATCTGAAAAGAACATGAATACGTGAGCAAAATTTTTTTTAGCTAAAGTGTGAATCACCATAAATAAAATGTCAAATTAGCTTACCATTCTAAATAAATGAAGAATAATAAAAATATTGATGTACTCGCATGTTGCCTGTGGGGATCTATGGGGTCCAGATTGTGTAGTGTTTATAAAATATGTAGCTGACATTTTGTGGTAAGGGTGGTCAGAAAGTAAGCAAAGCTTGTATAATGAGTTGGAATGTCGTGTGAGTCCAGAATGTTTTTAGAACCTTAGACCTCAACAATTTCTAGAAGAACTCATCCCTTTTCTTTCCTGTTAATTATGTAATTTTTTATTTATGATTGACTGTTTTTATGTATTTAGAATTTGTTTAGGTTCCTCTTATCATATACACACTATTCTAATTATTGTTATTATTTCATTTCTATTTCTGTTTTTCATTTGATTTTTAAATGGACCCCAATGGAAATAAGAGCTTTCATTTTCTTGTGTCATCCATGTATTTTTAACATATTTACAATTATATCAAGTACTTACATTGGACTTAAACCTCACCACACTCACGCTTTACAAAGATGACTTACCGCCCCCGGCTGGAATCGCATCTGAGTCCAGAAAGCAGTTAGCAACATCCATTGTTCCATTTTCGCAGTGTTCATCCTTGGCCCAAAATACATAAGCATACCAAGCGGCAAATGTCAGCTATCCACAGTTTCTCAGTGATCAAAGATGCACACACGCACATGCAGCTGCTGTAAGCAGGTGCTTTTATTTTGACAAAAAAGGCAGTGGCAGAAGACATGAAAACCACATTAACAACATTTAAAACCTCAAAACCCTGAACTCCCAGGGTGCTTTGCAGCACAATTTCAATTGTTTACTTACTCGGCTGAAATTGCTCATTTCTCCAAGGAGAGGTCATTTGGCGATTATTCTACAACCCCTGGCAAAAATTATGGAATCACCGGCCTCGGAGGATGTTCATTCAGTTGTTTAATTTTGTAAAAAAAAAGCAGATCACAGACATGACACAAAACTAAAGTCATTTCAAATGGCAACTTTCTGGCTTTAAGAAACACTAACGAGCAGATCTGATTTGATGCAGGTGTTAGTTTTGGGGATGAAAATTTACAGGGTGATTCCATAATTTATTCCTCAGAATTGAGTGAGTCCATATTTTTTTCCTCTGCTTGGTCTAAAAAAGTAAGCGTTACTGACTGCCACAATTTTTTTTCCTGATTTCTTATAGTGTTTCTTAAAGCCAGAAAGTTGCCATTTGAAATGACTTTAGTTTTGTCTCATGTCTGTGATCTGCTTCTTTTCTACAAAATTAAACAACTGAATGAACATCCTCCGAGGCCAGTGATTCCATAATTTTTGCCAGGGGTTGTATATTCTACATTATCCTCTGGCTGGCGATTGCATGCAATGTGTAGCAGGATGAATGAACTCAATAATTTTCAGCTGGTGGTTTGTTTCCAGCCAATCAGTGCAGTAGAATGCTCTCATAAAACAGGGCGGAGAGTGCTTTTCTTTATCTAACTTGTTGGAGTTTTGCTGCAAGGTGTTTGTCTGGCATTTCCACTTGCTTGTTCCTGTGAAGAAAGGTAGGTGCCAACCATGGCTCTGTGTGCATTGAAGTGTGCACTGTTAAGTACTTATACAAATGGTTTTCTTGATAAGGACTTCTATGGGAATTGTTACTGGTTGCGCACTGCTCGGCAATGGTGGTGTCGGCTGGTTGCTGGCTGTTGGACACTCCATTGCAGGGTTGATTCCTCCTCTTGTGCTGTGTTGGCTGGGATTGACGGAGTGGTATGTATTGGTGGCTTGACTTTCTCCAACAGGCATTTGGGTGTTATTTATGTGTGTGCTGCTTAGATTACAGGTTCTCTATGGAGAAGAGTGAGCTCTGCAGACACCACTGCTGCTTTACCCGGAGCTGAGCCTGTTGCTCCACCCTGATGTCTGATGTAGGCTTTGTTAATTTTATTTCACTTTAAGAGTGTCAGATTTTGGATCTTGATCGCTGTTTTAACACCGCTGTAGCTCCCTCTGTGAACATGCATGTAGCACTCTCTGCTGTTTTTTCAGCCTGCCTGATTATGCAGATGCATTTCTTAAACTTATCACAGTTATATCGATAACACAAAGCTGAGCCTCTAGCAGAGACAGTTTTTAACAGGCTGCGCTTTCTCACAGTGGAGAGCGGCTGCTGCTTTTACCATGACTGCATCAAAATGAACAGTTATCACTGAAAAACAAGTCATAACATTACATCACACTTATGTAAACTTTGCAATTAATCTGTGGCTCCATTCTTAATGTTAACAGCTACATTCAAGTGCGTGCTGGGACGTTGTCCTACAAGCTTCATAAATGCTTGGGTATCTCTGTAGCTGTATGTTGCAAATGCCATATACCTCGAGACTGGTCACTAACAGCCTAAATCTAAGTTATTATTTTGGTGTGACATGTCCTTTTAAAATGTGTGCTTTACAAGGATGCAGTGTAAGGACTAGTGTGGTTTAGGAACTGAGTCAGATGTAATAAAAGAAGACAAGTTGTTGGGAAAGTGTAGTGACACGGACCCACAACAGGGGGCGTAAATGATCGGACAATGAGAGTCGAATATGAACACTTTACTGTTGTGAAAGAGCACAACCAAAACACAGGATTACAGAATTTAAGCAAACAGTCAATCCACAAAGGTGACGTGTGGGCAGGCTCGAGGATAGAAGACGTCTGTCCTGAGAAGAACCGGAACCACATGATTTCCTCCGCCACCGAACCTGGAGAATACTGGAGCCGCCAAGTCCCGAGTCCCCAGGTGGCCACCGTCTCCGAGTGCCGGATCTGGTACTGCTGGCGAGGAACAAAAACAGTCAGATGTGGGTGCGTGCACACCCAGTAACCACAATGGTGGGAATTCCACCTCCACCTCTAACACACACTCGTGCAGCTCCTGTCTAACCACTTATCTGGTTGGGGTGTGAAGCGAAGCCGTCGCTGATCACACCAAACGCCAATCTCTCAGATAAGGAACACCACAGGAAAGCGGCTGCAAAAAGAGTTCAGACTAAGACACAGTTTAAGGCTGAGAATATTACCTTCACAGGTAGATGATATCTCGGCAACGAGATGGAGATGACGTCCGGTTTTTATGGAGTGGAATGATGAAGTGTAGATGGATGACAGCTGTCATGAGATAATGAGTGACAGCTGTCACCCCCGGCTGTGTCGGTGGCGGCAGCGCCCTCTCGTGCCTGAAGCCCGCACTTCAGGCAGGGCGCCCTCTGGTGGTGGGCCAGCAGTACCTCCTCTTCTGGCGGCCCACACAACACAAGTTATACATTCAAACACGTACTGCGTGTGCTTTATTCACAGAAAAGTAAAAAACCCCCTGCAAAATCACTTTTCAGGCACACATGTTAAATACATGAACTCTGCAAGAGCTGTCTGTTGAGGACAAAAGACTAGGCTGATCGGCTACTCATGCCTCAACTGCAGACATCTGCTTTGTCGGCAGCTGAAATCAAAGCTTATGAAGCAGCACATAAATTCTTTTTTGTGGCAACTCACAGAAGCATGTGACTTTGAGCATCGAGGTGTGAAAAGGTTTAAGTAATCATCAGCAGTGGACATTTGCGTGTGAACAGGATTAATCAATCAGCAGCAGCGGACATTAACGTGTGAACTGGTTTGATTCAGAGGTGTGACACATGTCCCTGTGTAAAGTCCCTTTCACACTGGGCCCACTTCCAGTTGTCGTGCAGCGTCATGACGACACCACGTGGAAGCAACTCAGTGCAGAGACGATGTAGCTCAAAGCCACAACAGCGCGAGGGATGCAAAGGAAGAAGCGAATCAGATGCCAAAAATTTAATGTTTAATTTTTTCTGTGTCCTGTACTTGACGCAGCAATTAAGTGGTTTCAGCGCAAGTCAAGGCAATGTGACGTTACTCAACGTGACTGGAAGCCACACACTCACAATACGTTACCCAACACCAATGTATGATTCCTGCTGTGTTCCATTGTTCCCGAAGTATAAATCACGCAGGATTTTTATACCGTGTACAAAATGCAGTAAAACTACATTCTCAAAGAGAACAGAAAAAAAATGCTGCTGCAGCAACTCGCTCTTCTCTCACAAATGTGTTTAAATAAAGTCCATAAAAGTCCTGCTCACAGACTGATTGCCAGAGACTGGATATATCCATATCCAGTAAAGTCCAGACATCTCCAGTCCACTCACGGACAATTTGTTCGTGTGCGCAAATGTGAACAATTAAAAGAAAGAAAGAAAAAACTGTCTGGCTGCTGCACATCACGACGAATAAAAACATAATCCGCTGATTGCAGGCATTTTTCCACTGTTTGCTGTTTTGCCGGCTCACTGACCAGGGTGCTGTGGTTGGGGATGAAATCCCCATGAACCTGTAGTGGTTGACCATAAACCCAGTCTGCTGATGAGGACTGGACTCTGAACAATCAGTTTATTCCTCTCACAAAACTGTTTTTATTGACAATGTTAGTCTTTCCTGGGAATCTGCCCTTAATCCACAAGGTTCCCATGCACTCATTACAATCATTTTGCATGGAAATTCCACCCGTGTGACTGACTGTGCCCACTTTGCACATGGTTCCAACAACACTGTATTACCGTCATACCGATCTTATTGACGTGCACCTCTTGCTATCAACACAACCCTTTCACTTCCAGTTAGACTTTTTCAATCCGTTTTCTTAGCCTAGCTTTGATTATTTCCCACAACTTCATGTTGTAGCTGATAAACTTTATTTTTGTATAGTTACTACAGTTCTGCACATCATCCTTGTTCTTAAAAATGGGAACCAGCACATTTGTTTTTCCACTCGTTGGGCATCCTTTGACTTTACAAGATTTTATTAAATGTTCTGGTTAGAAACTCTGCTTGCCATCTCTCCTACACATTTCCATGCCTCCACTGGAATGCCATCTGGATCAATTGCCTTTCCACTCTTCATCCTCTTTGTAGCTATCCTAACTTCATGTTTACTAATCCCTTGCACTTCCTGATTTACTCTCTCCATATCATCCATCTCGCTCCCTCATTTTTTTTCCATTCATGAGCTTCTCAGAATATTCCCTCCACCTTCTCAACACACTCCTCACTTGTCAGCACATTACCATCTGCATTCTTTATCACCCTAACCTGCTGCACATCTTTTGCAGCTTGGTCCCTTTGTCGCCAATCAGCATATTTGCTTTTCTCCTTCCTTCATGTTTAACTTCTTGTACAGCTCACTATAGGGCATTTTCATAACCTTTGCCACTTTTCTCCTTATGTCAGATCTCTTAGTACTCATGTCTACTTTCTTCATCTCTGATTACCTTTTGATAAACATCTTTCTGCTGATACTTCTTGAACATCTTTATTCCATCACCAAGTCTCCTTGTCTTTCTTCACCATATCTGCAGTCCTTCTCCAACTGAAAAAAGTCACATCATCTCCATCCATTGCCTCTCACCTGCTCACTGAATTTCAGTCTTCCTCCTTCAGCTTCCACCATCCAATCTTTTATTGAGCTCTCACTTTCTTCATCTTCTTCACCCCTAAAATCATCCTTTAAACCAACATCCGATGCTGTCTAGCTACACTCTTATCTGCCACCACCTTACAGACTCCCATTTCTTTTAGTTTGCTTCTCCTGCAGAGAATGCTGTATATCTGTGTGCACCTTCTCCACTCTTATGTCACCCTGTGCTCCTTTTTCTGAAAATAAGCATTCACCACAGCCATTTCCATCCTTTTTACAAAATCTACAAACATTTGCTTGTTCACATTGCTCTCCTTGACACCACATCTACCCCTTACTTCCTCATCACATCTGTTCCCTTCACTAACATGCCCACTGAAGTCTGCTCCTATCAACACACTTTCATGCTTGGGCGCACTCTCCACCACCTCATCTAACTCACTCCAGAAATCTTTAAATCACAAACTACCTGTGGGGCATATACACTGACATTCATCATCACCCCACCAGACATGCTTAACATTCTTCCTTTAAAATGACCCCAACACCATTTCTGCTGTCATCCACACCATAATACAATAACTTTAATACCCCCATCACAGTAGAGCATGAACGCCGTACAAACTGACATTCAAACAACATTCGTGCTGCATTTGGACACTTCATACAGTATTCCTACAACAGTCACCACATTTGTGTGTCACTTGTGCTGGAAAACATCCCAACTGTGCTGAAATTAGTCATCACATTCTTACTGACATACAAATGGACATTTGAATGTCATTCATGCAGGTCGAACTGCATTTGAATTCCTCAGGCAGCGTTCGTGTGGCACTTTGGAAAATACACCAAATTCACATAGCCAGCACAAATGTAGAGAACAGGCACAGTACTGTTGTGCTGCATTTGAACTGGGAAATGTTCATACAGCGGTCATACTGCTGTGTGACTGCTTACTCGAATAGCATTTGAACTGGCATCCAAAATGGCAACCCACCAACATTTGGAGCAGTTTGATCTTGTTGGCACATCCTGATTGTGCCCCATCCTGTTCAAGGTGCGCAAAGGAAATATTGTAATGTGCAAAGTCTATGGCACTCAATCATCATGTGCACTAGTGGTGGTTGGCTCTCACTGCGGTATTGTATCACTTCCTGTTCCGGAGCACAGCGGTGTTTTGCTGTATCTGTCAGCTGTTTAATCTGCGCAGTTAGATTGCTCTAGTTACACTGAAACAAATCTTTATCTAGGTAATCTTCACGTGCCTTAACTAAAGCACTCCCTCTGCTGAATCACCTCTAAATTATTTACACATTATTCACTTTGTGTGTTTTAGGAATTCGCTAGCTTAGCGCAGCTACTAGCTCTTAGCCGGTTTAGCATGGCGGCTTCTCCTGTCTCTCCTGCAGTTTTCTGCTCTGGGTGTGAAATGTTTAGTTATTCCTCGGCCTCCTTTAGCAGTAATGGTACTTGTAATAAGTGTGGCTTTGAAGGCCAGGCTGGGCGAATTGAAGACTCAGCTCCGCACCGTGGAAAATTCTACAGCTAGCCAGGCCCCTGTAGTCGGTGCGGACCAAGGTAGCTTAGCCGCCGTTAGTTTCCCTCTGGCAGATCCTGAGCAGCCGGGAAAGCAGGCCGACTGGGTGACTGTGAGAAGGAAGCGTAGTTCTAAACAGAAGCCCCGTGTACACCGCCAACCCGTTCACATTTCTAACCGTTTTTCCCCACTCTGCGACACACCCGCCGAGGATCAAACTCTGGTTATTGGCGACTCTATTTTGAGAAATGTGAAGTTAGCGACACCAGCAACCATAGTCAATTGTCTTCCAGGGGCCAGAGCAGGCGACATTGAAGGAAATTTGAAACTGCTGGCTAAGGCTAAGCGTAAATTTGGTAAGACTGTCACATTGGCAGTAATGACACCCAGTTACGCCAATCGGAGGTCACTAAAATTAACATTGAATAGGTGTGTAACTTTGCAAAAACAATGTCGGACTCTGTAGTTTTCTCTGGGCCCCTCCCCAATCGGACCGGGAGTGACATGTTTAGCCGCATGTTCTCCTTGAATTGCTGGCTGTCTGAGTGGTGTCCAAAAAATGAGGTGGGCTTCATAGATAATTGGCAAAGCTTCTGGGGAAAACCTGGTCTTGTTAGGAGAGACGGCATCCATCCCACTTTGGATGGAGCAGCTCTCATTTCTAGAAATCTGGCCAATTTTCTTAAATCTTCCAAACTGTGACTATCCAGGGTTGGGACCAGGAAGCAGAGTTGTAGTCTTACACACCTCTCTGCAGCTTCTCTCCCCCTGCCATCCCCTCATTACCCCATCCCCGTAGAGACAGTGCCTGCTCCCAGACCACCAATAACCAGCAAAAATCTAAGCATAAAACTTCAAAAAGAAAAAATAATAGCACCTTCAACTGCACCACAGACTAAAACAGTTAAATGTGGTCTATTAAACATTAGGTCTCTCTCTTCTAAGTCCCTGTTAGTAAATGATATAATAATTGATCAACATTTTGATTTATTCTACCTTACAGAAACCTGGTTACAGCAGGATGAATGTTAGTTTAAATGAGTCAACACCCCCGAGTCACACTAACTGCCAGAACGCTCGTAGCACGGGCCGAGGCGGAGGATTAGCAGCAATCTTCCATTCCAGCTTATTAATTAATCAAAAACCCAGACAGAGCTTTAATTCATTTGAAAGCTTGACTCTTAGTCTTGTCCATCCAAATTGGAAGTCCCAAAAACGAGTTTTATTTATCGTCCACCTGGTCGTTACTGTGAGTCTCTCTGTGAATTTTCAGACCTTTTGTCTGACTTAGTGCTTAGCTCAGATAAGATAATTATAGTGGGCGATTTTAACATCCACACAGATGTTGAGAATGACAGCCTCAACACTGCATTTAATCTATTATTAGACTCAACTGGCTTTGCTCAAAATGTAAATGAGTCCACCCACCACTTTAATCATATCTTAGATCTTGTTCTGACTTATGGTATGGAAATTGAAGACTTAACAGTATTCCCTGAAAACTCCCTTCTGTCTGATCATTTCTTAATAACATTTACTCTGGACTACCCAGCAGTGGGGAATAAGTTTCATTACACTAGAAGTCTTTCAGAAAGCGCTGTAACTAGGTTTAAGGATATGATTCCTTCTTTATGTTCTCTAATGCCATATACCAACACAGTGCAGAGTAGCTACCTAAACTCTGTAAGTGAGAGAGTATCTCGTCAATAGTTTTACATCCTCATTGAAGACAACTTTGGATGCTGTAGCTCCTCTGAAAAAGAGAGCTTTAAATCAGAAGTGCCTGACTCTGTGGTATAACTCGCAGATAACCCGTACGTTGGAGAGGAAATGGCGTCTCACTAATTTAGAAGATCTTCACTTAGCCTGGAAAAAGAGTCTGCTCTATAAAAAAGCCCTCCGTAAAGCTAGGACATCTTACTACTCTTCACTAATTGAAGACAATAAGAACAACCCCAGGTTTCTTTTCAGCACTGTAGCCAGGCTGACAAGAGTCAGAGCTCTATTGAGCCGAGTATTCCTTTAACTAGTAATGACTTCATGACTCTCTTTGCTAATAAAATTTTAACTATTAGAGAAAAAATTACTCATAACCATCCCAAAGACGTATCGTTATCTTTGGCTGCTTTCAGCGATGCCGGTATTTGGTTAGACTCTTTCTCTCAGATTGTTCTGTCTGAGTTATTTTCATTAGTTACTTCATCCAAACCATCAACATGTCTATTAGACCCCATTCCTACCAGGCTGCTCAAGGAAGCCCTACCATTATTTAATGCTTCGATCTTAAATATGATCAATCTATCTTTATTAGTTGGCTATGTACCACAGGCTTTTAAGGTGGCAGTAATTAAACCATTACTTAAAAAGCCATCACTTGACCCAGCTATCTTAGCTAATTATGGGCCAATCTCCAACCTTCATTTTCTCTCAAATTCTTGAAAGGGTAGTTGTAAAACAGCTAACTGATCATCTGCAGAGGAATGGTCTATTTGAAGAGTTTCAGTCAGGTTTTAGAATTCATCATAGTACAGAAACAGCATTAGTGAAGGTTACAAATGATCTTCTTATGGCCTCAGACAGTGGACTCATCTCTGTGCTTGTTCTGTTAGACCTCAGTGCTGCTTTTGATACTGTTGACCATAAAATTTTATTACAGAGATTAGAGCATGCCATAGGTATTAAAGGCACTGCGGTGGTTTGAATCACATTTATCTAATAGATTACAATTTGTTCATGTAAATGGGGAATCTTCACAGACTAAGGTTAATTATGGAGTTCCACAAGGTTCTGTGCTAGGACCAATTTTATTCACTTTATACATGCTTCCCTTAGGCAGTATTATTACAGCATTGCTTAAATTTTCATTGTTACGCAGATGATACCCAGCTTTATCTATCCATGAAGCCAGAGGACACACAGCAATTAGCTAAACTGCAGGATTGTCTCACAGTGATGCTGAAAAACTAATTCATGCATTTATTTCCTCTAGGCTGGACTATTGTAATTCATTATCAGGTTGTCCTAAAAGTTCCCTGAAAAGCCTTCAGTTAATTCAAAATGCTGCAGCTAGAGTACTAACAGGGACTAGGAGAGACCATCTCACCCATATTGGCCTCTCTTCATTGGCTTCCTGTTAATTCTAGAATAGAATTTAAAATTCTTCTTACTTATGAGGTTTTGAATAATCAGGTCCCATCTTATCTTAGGGACCTCATAGTTCCATATCACCCCAATAGAGCGCTTCGCTCTCAGACTGCAGGCTTACTTGTAGTTCCTAGGGTTTGTAAGAGTAGAATGGGAGGCAGAGCCTTCAGCTTTCAGGCTCCTCTCCTGTGGAACCAGCTCCCAATTCAGATCACGGAGACAGACACCCTCTCTACTTTTAAGATTAGGCTTAAAACTTTCCTTTTTGCTAAAGCTTATAGTTAGGGCTGGATCAGGTGACCCTGAACCATCCCTTAGTTATGCTGCTATAGACTTAGACTGCTGGGGGGTTCCCATGATGCACTGAGTGTTTCTTTCTCTTTTTGCTCTGTATGCACCACTCTGCATTTAATCATTAGTGATTGATCTCTGCTCCCCTCCACAGCATGTCTTTTTCCTGGTTCTCTCCCTCAGCCCCAACCAGTCCCAGCAAAAGACTGCCCCTCCCTGAGCGTGGTTCTGCTGGAGGTTTCTTCCTGTTAAAAGGGAGTTTTTCCTTCCCACTGTCGCCAAGTGCTTGCTCACAGGGGGTCGTTTTGACCGTTGGGGTTTTTACGTAATTATTGTATGGCCTTGCCTTACAATATAAAGCGCCTTGGGGCCACTGTTTGTTGTGATTTGGTGCTATATAAATAAAATTGATTGATAGATGTGAACATTGTGCAATCACACTGAATACACCATGTGTCACAACGCGTCAGCACATCTGACGCACACTGACTGTGTGAACAGGGTTCAACAGCCATGATAACACAGGTGCATGCTCTGACACATGAGGTGGACTGACAACTGATTTGTGATTACATGCCCATTCTCGATGTCATACCGCCATCACAGGCGCTGTCCATCAGCTCATCACAGAGATGTGCTGACACACTGCTGCCATGTGGACAGGGTCTAACAGTCATAACACAGGAACATCCTCTGACAATCCTCTGATCTCAATTCCATCGTCACGTCTTCCGAAGAGGAAGCAGAGACTGGGGACTCGGAGGCGGACTCATCCGCCACTGAGGTGGTCGGAAAGCTCCTCGGTGGCAAGGCTCCCGGGATAGATGAAATCTGTCCAGAGTACCTTAAGTCTCTGGATGTTGTGGGACTGTCTTGGTTGACACGTCTCTGCAATATCACATGGCTGTCAGGGACAGTGCCTCTGGGGTGGTGGACCCTCTGTTTAAGAAGGGGGACTGGAGGGTGTGTTCCAACTACAGGGGATCACACTCCTCAGCCTCCCCGGTAAGGTCTATTCCAGAGTACTGGACAGGAGAATTCGAGCGATAGTCAAACGTCGGATTCAGGAGGAGCAGTGTGGATTTTGTCCTGGTCGTGGCACACTGGACCAGCTTTACACCCTCCATCGGGTGCTTGAGGGTTCATGGGAGTTCACACAACCAGTCCACATGCATTTTGTGGATCTGGAGAAGGTGTACAACTGTCCCTCGAGGCACCCTGTGGTGGGTGCTCCGGGAGTACGGGGTCCTTTTTTAAGGGCTACCTGGTCCCTGTACGAAGGCAACAGGAGTGTGGTTCGCATTGCCGGTAGTAAGTCGAGCCTGTTTCCAGTGCACGTTGGCCTTCATCAGGGCTGCCCATTGTCAGTGGTTCTGTTCATTACCTTTATGGACAGAATTTCTCGGCGCAGTCAGGGTGTAGAGGGGGTCCAGTTTGGGAACCACAGAATCTCATCTCTGCTGTTTGCAGACGATGTAGTTCTGTTGGCTTTGTTAAATCAGGACCTTCAGCGTGCATTGGAGTGGTTTGCAGCTGAGTGTGAAGCGTCCGGGATGATCAGCATCTCCAAATCCAAGGCCATGGTTCTTGACTGGAAAAAGGTGCTTTGCCCTCTTCAGATTGTTGAAGTGTCCTTGACTCAAATGGAGTTTAACGGATCAGTGCAGCATCTGCAGTGATGTGTTTGCTGTATCGAACCATTGTGGTGAAGAGAGCTGAGCGGGGGGGGGGGGCAAAGCTCTCGATTTACTGATCGATCTACGTTCTGACCGTCACCTATGGTCATGAGATTTGGCTCATGACTGCAAGAACAAGATCGCAAGTACAAGCGGCCGAGATGAGTTTCTTCAGTAGGGTGGACGGGAGCTCCCTTAGAGATAGGGTGAGGAGCTCGGAGTCGAGCCGCTGCTCCTCCACGTCAAAAGGAGCCAGCTGAGGTGGCTCGGGCATCTTTCGGATGCCCTCTGGACTCCTCGCTGGAGAGGTGTTCTGGGCACGTCCCATCGGGAGGAGGCCCCGGGGAAGACCCAGGACAGGCTGGAGGGACATCATTTTGCAGCTGGCTTGGGAATGCCTTGGGGTTCCCCCGGAGGAGCTGGGGGAGGTGTGTGTGGATCGGGAGGTCTGGGCGGCTTTGCTTGAGCTGCTGCCCCTGCGACCCGACCTCGGATTAAGTGGAAGAAAATGGATGGATGGATACATCATATAGCAGATCAATACACTGAGATTTGGGAGGTGAAATGAAGTTTCTAGTATTTACAGAAAGTGTGGAAAATTATTTAAACAAAATTGGACAAGTACATAAATTTGTCATTTTATTGATTTGAATACATTTAGCACTAATTATTGGAACTCAGAATTGGTTTGGTAAGCTCACTGACCTTTTGACCTCCTTACACAGGTTAATCCATTCATGAGAAAGGGTATTTAAGGTGGCCATTTGCAAATGTCTCCACTCTTTGCATAACTTCTATTGAGTGGCAACATGGGAGTCTCTAAGCACCTCTCAAATCACCTGAAAACAAAGATTGTTCAACATCATAGTTTAGGGGAAGGATACAAAAAGCTATCTCAGAGATTTCAGCTGTTAGTTTCCACTGTGAGGAGCATAATGAGGAAATAGAAGCCCGCAGGCACAGTATTAGTTAAGGCCCGAAGTGGCAGGCCAAGAAAAATCTCATAAGCTGAAGCGAAGGTTGGTGAGAACAGTCATTGCCAACCCACAGACCTGCTCCAAAGACCTACAACATTATCTTGCTGCAGACAGTGTCTCTGTGCATTGTTCAATGACACAGCACACTTTGCACAGAGATATTGTATGATGCTGTAATGCAGAGGAAGCCTTTTCTTCTTACAGGCCACAAACAGTCGCTTGAGATATGCTCAAGCACATTTGGACAAGCCAGCTTCATTTTGGAATAAGGTGCAAAATCAGTCACACACTGACTGATGAAACTAAAATTGAGTTATTTGGACATAAGGGGCGGTATGCATGGCTGAAAAAGAACACAGCATTCCAAGAAAAACACTTGCTACTTATAGTAAAATTTGGAGGTGGTTCCATCACACTGTAGGGCTGTGTAGCCAGTGCAGATACTAGGAATCTTGTTAAAGTTGAGGGTCACATGGATTCCAGTCAATATCAGCAGATTCTTCAGAACAATGTTCATGAATCAGTGACAAAGTTGAAGTTGCGCCACGGCTGGATCTTTCAACAAGACGGCAACCCTAAACACTGCTCAAAATCTACCAAGTCATTCATGCAGAGGAACAAGTACAACATTCTGGAATGGCCATCTCAGTCCCCAGACCTGAATATTATCGAAAATATGTGATGTGATTTTAAGTGGGCTGTCCATGCTCAGAAACCAACAAACTGAACTGGAGATGTTTTGTGAAGAACAATGGTCCAAAATACCTTCATTGGAAGATATAAGAAGAGTTTAGAGGCTGTTATTTTTGCAAAAGGAAGATCTACTAAATATTATTTTTCTGTTGGGTTGCCCAAATTTATGCACTTCCCTAATTTTGTTTAAATAATTATTGCACACTTTCTGTAAATCCTATAAAATTCATTTCACTTCTCAAATATCACTGTTTGTCTGCTATGATACATTTAACTGAAATTGCTAATCGAAACAACCAATCATTTATAAAAGAAAATCACTGAAATCAGGGGTGCCCAAACTTTTGCATAGAACTGTATATAAAGGGAGAAAAACAGGAGGCCTAAGGCGGACCCCTGTGGAACCCCAAATTTCATGTCACTAAGGTTAGAGGTAATGTTCTTGTATCAAACACAGTGAGAACGACTTTTAGACCAAAATGATATACAGTGAGGAAAATAAGTATTTGAACACCCTGCGATTTTGCAAGTTCTCCCACTTAGAAATCATGGACAGGTCTGAAATTTTCATCTTAGGTGCATGTCCACTGTGAGAGACATAATCTAAAAAAAAAAAACACAAAATCCGGAAATCACAATGTATGATCTTTTAAATTTATTTGAATGTTACTGCTGCAAATAAGTATTTGAACACCTGTGAAAATCAATGTTAATATTTGGTACAGTAGCCTTTGTTTGCAATTAGAGGTCAAACATTTCCCATAGTTCTTGACCAAGTTTTCACACACTGCAAACGGGGATTTTGGTCCACTCCTCCATACAGATCTCCTCCAAATTTTTCAGGTTTGGAGTTTCAGCTCCCTCCAAAGATTTTCTATTGGGTTCATATCTGAAGACTGGCCAGGCCACTCCAGGACCTTGAAATGCTTCTTACAGAGCCCCTCCTTAGTTGCCCTGGCTGTGTTTGGGGTCATTGTCATGCTGGAACACCCAGCCATGACCCATCTTCAATGTCCTTACTGAGGGAAGGAGGTTGTTTGCCACAATCTCGCAATACATGACCCCATCCATCCTCCCTTCAATACGGTGTAGTCGTCCTGTCCCCTTTGCAGAAGAGCAACCCTAGAGTATGATGTTTCCACCTCCATGCTTCACGGTTGGGATGGTTTTCTTGAGGTTGTTCTCATCCTCTAAACATGGTAAGTGGAGTTGATTCCAAAAAGCTCTATTCTGGTCTTATCTGACCACATGACCTTCTCCCATGCCTCCTCTGGATCATCCACATGGTCACTGGTGAACTTCAAACGGGCCTGGACATGTGCTATTGTGAGCAGGGGGACCTTGCTGCACTGCAGGATTTTAAACCATGACAGCATCATGTGTTACTAATGTAATCTTTGTGACTGTGGTCCCAGCTCATCCTCAGATCATTGACCAGGTCCTCCTGTGTAGTTCTGAGCTCTCAGAATCATCCTTACCCCACAAAGTGAGATCTTGCATGGAATCCCAGACCGAGGGAGACTGATAGTCATCCTTTCACTTTCTAATAAATAATCATAACAGTTGTCTTCTAAGCTGCTTGCCTGTAGTCCATCCCAGCCTTGTGCAGGTCTACAGTTTTGTCCTTGGTATCCTTAGACAGCTCTTTGGTCTTGGCTATGGTGGACCGGTTGAGTGTGACTGAGTGTGTGAACAGGTGTCTTTTATACAGGTAACAAGTTCAAACAGGTGCAATTAATACAGAGTGCAGAATAAGAGGGCTTCTTAAATTAACAGGTCTGTGTGAGCCAGAATTCTTGCTGGCTGGTAGGGGATCAAATACTTATTTGCAGCAGTAACATACAAATAAATTATTAAAATCATACATTGTGATTTCCGGATTTTTTTTTTTTTAGATTATGTCTCTCACAGTGGACATGCACCTAAGTTGAAAATTTCAGACCACTCCATGATTTCTAAGTGGGAGAACTTGCAAAATCGCAGGTTGTTCAAATACTTATTTTCCTTACTGTATTGATATCGGTCTTTAGTTTTCAATATACAATTTATTAAGTAATGGTTTAATCACTGCAGATTTAAAACATTTAGGAACAGAACCAGAAGTTAATGAGTAATTTCCAGCACACTCGGCCCAAGAGTGGGCCACAGGTCCTTAAACAATTTTGTATAGGATCAAATAAGCAGGTTGTGCTTTTTGCTGATGTTATGATTTTTGTTCGCATGCCTAGTGAGATACTATCAAATTTTGTATATCTAGGTAATACCTCAATGACACCTATCTCAATAGCAGGGTGTAGTGGCTAGATTAAGGCATGCTGGGATATGTTTAACCTAATGTGTTCTATTTTCTTCTTGAAGTAATCCAGGAAATCTTGTGTTGTAAAAGGACAGTGAACTACTGGTGGTTGTCCATGTATAAGTGTTGCCACTATGTCAAACAAGTACTTTGAGTTATGCTTGCTTTTGTTGATCAAATCAGAGTAAAAGGTCTGCTTTGTAGTGAGTAGTGCATGTTATAGTCTAAGACTATCATGCCACGCAAGGTGGAATACTTCTAATTTTTAACTCTGTCACTTCCTTCTAGACCTCTAGTCTTATGCTTGAGGTCACACAAGTAATCATTGTACCAAGGTGACTGTGTTTTGTGGGGGCGTGGCTTTCAACAAAGGTGGTGCAAATGTAAAGCTAAGATATCAGGCAGTCTTGCTTTGAGTTCAGTCCTGGTTGAGGAGTTGATGTATCGCTGCAGTGATAAAGAAGGTTGTTGTTCCACTCAACACAGCAGCGAAACTGTAAACCTAATAAGTGAGTGATCAGAGACCACCGATGCAAGAGGCATGATGTCAATATTCATAACAGCAATACCACATGCGAGAACCAAACCCAGAGTATTTCCACTCATGTGCGTCAAGTCCTGAATGCATTGCTGAAAGCCTAATGCATCCACAATTTCCGTAAGTGATTTGCATTCATTTATATGAATGTTAGTCACCAATAATCAGAATGTTATCTGCACTAGTTGACAAGTTAGAGATGAATGCACCAAATTCATGTAAGGCTTCAGAGTTTGGGCCAAGGGGCCTATATACAGTGACAAAATGATATGGCTGATTTGTATTCTCGCCGCCTGTAGTTGCCTTTAGTCGAGCGCCTGGTGGTCGGGCCTTAGCCCACGGAGCCCGGCCGGGCTCAGCCCGAAAACATGATGTGGGCCCGCCCTCCTGTGGGTTCAACACCTGCAGAGGGGGCCATGGGGGTCGGGTGCACAGAGGAATGGGTGGCAGTCGAGGGCGGGTGGCCTGGTCCGCGCTCACATCCCCTGGCTGTTGGGACGTAGAATCTCACCTCGCTGGGGGGAAGGAGCCTGAGCTTGTGCGGGAGGTTGAGAGATACCAACTAGAGATAGTCGGGCTCCCTTCCACACATAGCTTGGGCTCTGGTACCCAACTTGTGGAGAGGGGCTGGACGCTCCACTTTTCTGGCATTGCCCACGGGGAGAGGCGGAGAGCTGGGGTAGTATTGCTCCTCAGCTCATTTTCCATGTATTGGAGTTCACTCCGGTGAACGAGAGGGTCGCATTGCTATGCCTTCGGGTTGGGGACAGGTCTCTCACTGTTGTCTTGGCCTACGAGCCAAGTGGCAGTGTAGAGTACCCGACCTTCTTGGACTCCCTGGGAGGGGTACTAGCTAGTGCTCCAACTGGGGACTCCATGTTCTCCTGGGGGATTTCAACGCCCACGTGGGCGGCGACAGTGAGACCTGGAGGGGGGGGTGATTGGGAAGCACGGTCTCCCAGATCTGAACCCGAGTGGTGTTCAGTTGTTGGACTTCTGAGCTAGTCACAGTTTGTCATCATGAACACCATGTTCAAGCACAAGGGTGTCCATAAGTGCACATGGCACCAGGACACCCTGAGCCGAAGGTCGATCGACTTTGTAGTCATATCATCTGACCTTCGGCCATGTGTCTCAGACACTCGGGTGAAGAGAGGGGCTGAGCTGTCGACTGATCAATCCTGGTGGTGAGTTGGATCCGCTGGGAGGGGAGGAAGCCAGTCAGACCTGGCAGGCCCAAACGAATTGTGAGGGTCTGCTGGGAACGACTGGTAGAATCCTGTGTCAGTGAGGTCTTCAACTCCCACCTCCAGGAGAGCTTCTCCCAGATTCCGGGGGAGGTTGGAGACATGGAGTCAGAGTAGACCATGTTCTTCACCTCCATTGTCGATGCAGCCACTCGTAGCTGTGGTCACAAGGTCTGTGGTGCCTATCGTGGTGGCAGTCCCTGAACCCAGTGGTGGACGCCGGAAGTAAGGGATGCCGTCAAGCTGAAGTCCTACTTGTCTTTGTTGGTAAGTGGGACCCCGGAGGTAGCTGACAGGTACCAGCAGGCCAAGCGTGTCGCATCCAGTGTGGTCACAGAGCCAAAAACTCAAGTCTGGGAGGAGTTTGGGGAGGCTGTGGAGGAGGACTATCGGTCGGCCTCGAAGAAATTCTGGCAAACCATCCGCCGCCTCAGGAGGCAGAAGCAGCACTCCACCGGCAATGTCTCTGGTGCAGGTGGGGAGCTGTTGACCCTGACTGGGGATGTTGACAGGCGGTGGAAGGAATACTTCGAGGATCTCCTCAATCCCATCGTCATATATTCCGAAGAGGAAGCAGAGACTGTGGACTCAGAGGCGGACTCATCCATCACCCTGGCCGGAGTCACTGAGGTGGTTAGAAATCCGTCCTGAGTACCTTAAGTCTCTCGATGTTGTGGGTCTGTCTTGGTTGACACACCTCTGCAACATGTGTGGCAGTCGAGGACAGTGCCTCTGGATTGGCAGACTGGGGTGGTGGTCCCTCTGTTTAAGAAGGGGAACCAGAGGGTGTGTTCGAACTACAGGGGGATCACACTCTTCAGCCTCCCCAGTAAGGTCTATTCCAGAGTACTGGAGAGGAGAATTCGACCGATAGTCGAACCTCGGATTCAGGAGGAGCAGTGTGGTTTTCATCCTGGTCGCGGCACACTGGAACAGCTCTACACACTCCATCGGGTGCTCAAGGATTCATGGGAGTTCACCCAAACAGTCCACATGTGGTTTGTGGATCTGGAGAAGGTGTACGACGTGTCCCTCTGGGCACCCTGTGGGGGGTGCTCCAGGAGTACGGGGTCCTTTGTGGTCCCTGTATGACCACAGCAGGAGCTTGGTTCGCATTGCCGATCGTAAGTCAAACCTGTTTCCAGTGCACATTGGACTCTGCCAGGGCTGCTCTTTGTCACCGGTTCTGTTCATTATCTTTATGGACAGAATTTCTAGGCGGAGCCAGGGTGTAGAGGGGGTCTGGTTTGGGAACCACAGAATCTCATCTCTGCTGTTTGTGGACGATGTGGTTCTGTTGGCTTTGTCAAAGCAGGCCCTTCAGCGTGCAGTGGGGTGGTTTGCAGCGAGGGACTACATCTCTCGGCTGGCTTTGGAACGCCTCGGGGTTCCCCTGGAGGAGCTGGGGGAGGTGTGTGGATCAGGAGGTCTGGGCGGCTTTGCTTGAGCTGCTGCCCTAGCGACCCGACTCCGGATAAAGTGGAAGAAAATGGATGGATGGAGAGAAAGAAATAGATCACTGTGCCAAGGAGGGAATCTCTTTAGGGTCAGTGACCCTATGGCCTTGTTTAGAGAAGTGTTTCATAAATGTTAAATTCATATATTTGCAGTTTAGTTGAATAATAATTTTAATTTTGTCATTTGTTTTTGTCTATAAGCTCATGCAATATTAATATCAGTGCTCAGATGACAGTAGCTTCTGGGAAAGGTGCAAGTTGCAATAAACTGTGATGCCAAGTGCTAAGGATCCACGCTATGGATTTTTATTCTTCTGACCATGGCAATATGTAGCATTTTGGGCAGAGTGGAGAATCAGATGCTCAAACGAGTTTATATTTGTGACCCCCAAAAGCTAATAAGCTAAACCTAGATATAGAAATAAGAGCAACACCCTACCTTGCTTCGCATCAAGAGGGACGTGACCAAATGTGTATTTAAGGGGAGGACAGCTGTAGGTTTAAGACAGGTTTCACATAACCCAATCATATCTATTTGATGATTAATCAACAAAGAATTTGAGGATAGTGATCTTATGTTCATGAGATCCAGATTATGGACCTCAGTGGGGTTGACAGTTGGACTATTTGGGTTTATGGGTGGTTCCAGAGTAGCATATATAAGATGCCTGGAAGTAGGTTCAGATTCAGACACAATATTTGATATTGCTGGAACAGCCAATGGGCCATCCTCAATTTCAACATCATCCAATGTAGTAATGGGTATTAAATTTGCAAAGCATATTCCTCTATTTTTGTCAACACGTCTATGGAAGCAGGCCACAGTCTCAACATGTTGAATTTCCCTCCCTGGCGGATAAACTGCACTATCACCATAGTGCATTATCTGCATTAATTTCCCTGCTAAGGTGATGGATTCTACATCCACATTTGTCATAAACCTTGCAGGGTCTCTAATCAACTGCTCTGTGGCCTACTGTAAAATCCTAATGTTATCCTTCCTGTAGACCGCTATCTGTTTGCAGACCAGATAGCGGCCCCTTCCCCAGTAGGATCAAGGCCGTCTGGCATCAGCAAGCCACAGCGGCCCCAGAACGGAGACCAGTTATAAGTAATAAAACTAAAGCCTTGCTGTCTACAAAATTGCGCCAGGCACCTACTTAACGATGTTGGCCTGTTTAAGGCCTCATCATCAGAAAAGAGACCTCCATTTTGGTGTGCGTAACTGGTGTTTGATGTCAACAGTCCAACACGAACTTTAAAATAGGAGTCCAAAATTGTTCTCAGTCAACTTGCAAAAAGTCAGATGATTCAAAAGCAATTTTAACGATGTAGTCCGTGATGCTGTATACTGAATTCATGTAGAGACTATGTTCAGACCAGCGAAAAATCATGTCAGAAATTTGTCCAGCTGTTCACCCTAACAGCTCTTCATGCCTTCAGATGGCTTACGGGGTAGTGGCTTTTTTTTTTCTTTGTGGTGTTAGAAGAATTAGCACCATCAATTAGCTTGTTCAAATTGTCGTCCATCAGCAAAAAAAACAACTCTGCTATACTGTATTTAGCTAAACACTGCCCCTGGTGGTATGAGTGTGCACAGTGGCCAATGCATGCAATAGCACATTTCATATAGAAACAAAATTGCACGCAAAAAAGAACTACTACACGGTCAGTGAAAAGCAAAGGCAAATGGTACCAATAATCTGTCACATGACATACAAACCACCAATTAAATGACAAGGATCCACTCAGCCGATATATAAAATTAAATAGATTATGTCCAGCAAAGTTACGTTTTCTCATCCTTTTGGGTTGATTAAATTGACTTCTGATTAACCTGAACTCGAATATGGATTAAGTCTCTTAAAAGTATAACTTCTCTCTTGTTAGTTCTATTGTGTAAATTAGTGCATCTGAAATTATTAACAGCAATGTAGTGTGTGCAGTCTGGGATAGTTCCTCAATGTATTTGATATGTTGAATTGCGGCAATTTAAGTGAGTCACAATAGCTTGAGATTCAAAAGTTAAAGCATTTAACTTCAGTTTAATTACAAACATTACACATGTGCTTAATCAGAGCACAGTGGCCATGGGGACAGTGTGATTGGATCCAAAGCAGAATGTCCTGGGTGGGGGTCGGGCAGGTAAATGCTGAAAGAATTAAATTTTTACTGAATAAGTTGTTAAACTTAATTCCACAGGAGAACTGATTGAAAACACATTCATTCATTTTCTATACCCGCTTACTCCAATCAAGGGGGCTGGGGGTGATGGAGCCCATCTCAGCAGTCAGAGTGTGAGGCAGGGTACACCCTGGACAGGACGCCAATCTGTTCCAAGCCCACACATAAACTGACAAACACATTCACACTAGTGCTGGGTTGAAAAGATCAATTTGCTGATTTTAAATCAATTCTCATTTTAATTCTCACAGATCAATTCATATATCAAATATTGAGGTTTTTTTTTTAAATAATAAAGAATATATATATGCACTTCGCCAGCATTATAACAGCATGTCTGAAAAAATTATGCTGCAGTTGGGCCATTACGCTGTTTCAGAGGGTGCATGTTAGGCTTTTAAAGATGCTAATCATGACTACTGCGACTGTTGTTGCTGGCAAGAAAAGAAAATCGTCCGCTGTTTAATTCAGTCTTTTTTTTTTCCCCCGTTCCTCATAACGCGCCATTTCCATGGAACAATGCACAAAGATTCTCTAGTGTGGACTATGGGAGCCGCATTCTCCTGCTGCAGGAGAATTTAGGAGAACTTCCCCAATTGCAGGAGAACTTTTCCAATATATGTGTTCTCCTGCTGCATCGTGCTGTGCAGTGAGTGTTGCAGGCATGAATTGTGTCAGGGAGATCAGGACCGTTATGCCCCAGAAAAGTTTTAAATTTATACCTCTCTGAAACACTGTTGCCTGCATTTTGAGGGCCAAATTTTGTGAAGTAGTATTAATATGCTGCATAACTAGACAATCATGAAACTGCTCAAAAAGCAGTTTTATTAACACAAATTGAGATTGGATCAAAATAATCAATTCCAATTCTTAAAAATCAAATCAATAATTGAATTTGACTCAATACCCAGCTCTAATTCACCCCTATGGTCAATTTATTGTCAGCAATTCGAGTCTTTGGAAGTGGGAGGAAGTCCACGCACACCCATACCAACACAAGGAAAACAAGCAAACGCCACACAGGAAGGCTCAGGTGGGAAGTGAACCCAGGACTTTCTTGCTGTGAAGCAACAGTGCTAACCACTGAGCCACCATGACTGACAACTTTGTCACAGTAATTGAAAATATTGTCAGAATTGACTTACTGAGCACATTAATTTAACTGTAATCAAAAGTTACATACATCATGTACTCCAGATGTATATATTACTGTAGAAGAATTTTTAGGTCCATATTTGAACTGTGATGAACTATCAAGTGTCCTGATCCGAACTGTATGTCCTCTGGTTGAACTAGCAGGTGTTCAACCCAAAAAAAGGGCTCTATTAGTCATTTAGTCTGTCAGGGGCTTTCCAAGGCCTTTTAGGTGCTTTCCCGCAGGCCACGTGCGGGGGCCTCAGGCCAGCTGCACGTGTGGCTGAGGCCACGTGCAGAGGGGGGCCTCAGGCCAGCTGCACCTGTGGCTGAAGGTCTTTTAAAAAAATCAGTTGTAAATCCTTCATGTTTTAATGGGAGCGTTTGTCACATTGAAATAATGGCCTAACACCTGCTTAGGGTTCACTAGAGGACGCTTCCAATAGAAAACCATGTCTTGGGAATGAAATAAAGTCGAAGGAGGAGCGATGCCCGCGGGTCTCCAATAAATAGACGAGCGCGGTTGTCATATTCAGTCTCTCTAGAGGACTCAGTTTGTCTAAGCTTTGTGTCGAAGGCTTAAATAAACTTAAAAACTCTGTGCATTTTATCTTGCTTAAGGCTGAATTATTCTAAAGTGTTGTGTCCTCTTTCTAGCATATCACTTGCAATTAGTTTGTGTTATCTAAAAGACGACATCCTGAGAAGACCAAAAAGACGAGCCGCGACAGAACTTGGCGAGCCAGCTTCAGGAGGGTCCAGGGGCATTCCGGCAGCCTGGGGCAGTCCAGCTCATCCCTCCAGACCGTAAATAACAGTGATCACGACTAAAAGGTAAGCAGAAACCTTTTATAATTTCTGCACGATCTGGAGGAGTGAGTCGGGATTTCCGCCCAAGTTGACAGGTGATATTTTTTAATTGCCTCTTACCCAAAAGAACCTGGACTAAGAAAATTGATAAGAGACTAAAAAAAGATAAGATTGAAAATTATCAGGCCTTGTAGATAAAATGCTCAGAAGGTGTGTGTGTGTTCCCGGGAAAAAGAATGTCTATGTGAGTGAAAGTTCAGGAATGTTCATGAACTCTGGTGCGGAAAGAGTGCGTGGAGAACTAACCTGGATGCTTGGGGAATAATTGGTGTTGAAATTCGTTACTAACGTGCCGGCTGATAGCATGCGCTGTAGGGGTTAATTTAGGGAGTATACTGACAAATAGATACAAGGTAATACAAGGTTATTTAAAGTTTAACAGAGACTGAAGTGAAATAAGTGAGAAAAGAGTTTAACAAGAGAATACGTGCAGAGAAAGCACAAGATAAGCGCCTGAGGGGGTGCAGTAGAAATACCGTACGTGATAAAGAGATTTAAAGAGAAAAGTGCAAAGAAGCACAGCTGACAGTAAGTAAAAGAGCTCAATAAAGGACGTCATTTTTTAAGAAAAGAGAAACTATAAAAAAAATAATAAAATAAATAGAGTTAGTGCAGAATACATGAGAATTAATGAAGCAGAAAATAGTGCAGTAAGGCACCAAATACACGCTTGTGGGGCGTGGGAGAAGAATAAGTAATTAAGTACACAGTAATATGAGTTTTTTTATAAGAAAAGAAAAAGAATATTTTCAGTGCAAAGGCACATTAAGCTCACGAGGAGCTCAGTAAGTGGGGAAAAAAAAAAGGCAGAAAGTGCAGAAAGGCACAGGATACGCACGCGAGGCGCGGTAAGGCGTAGAAATAAATGAAATATTGTATGCTCAGAAAGGAGCTTGTGAAAATTTATTAAGCACAGGATACGCACGCGAGGCGCGGTAAGGCGTAGAAGTAAATGAAATATTGTATGCTCAGAAAGGAGCTGGTGGAAAATAATATATTAAGCACAGGATACGCACGCGAGGCGCGGTAAGGCGTAGAAGTAAATGAAATATTGTACGCTCAAAGAGGGCTTGAAAAAGTAATATATGAAGTTGCTGACAGCGCCGGAGAAGCTGTCTAACGTGAAGAAGAGATACATGCTTAAACAGAACACATTGGTGTTAAGTGAATAAAAAGGTTGTTTAAAGCCGCGGAGTGAAAAGTGGCAGAAGTCTAGATAGAGATATATAGAAAGTTGTTTTTAATAATTTTTGTGTATAAAGCTTTTGAAGATTGGTGTGTGGGAGAGTGGAGAGTAATCTGTGTAAAGCTGTGAGAACTTGCAGGCTGGCTGACATACAAGATTAATGTGAAAGAGTACGAGGGGGAGGTATTTAGACCCAACAGGAGGACTTGGGAGGTGCATGACAGGCAGAGAGGAAAGTGTGAAACAGAGGCAGTGAAGAAAAAGACAGGAGAAGAGTGCTATGTAAATACAGAGAAGGTAGATATTATTTCAAAGAGAGAAAACTAATAAACAAACATAGCAGAAAAAGACGAGAAGCAGAAAGTTAAAAAAAAAATAAAATAAAAATTAGAAGGGAAATAGAAAGTCGGGAGCAAAGACATTAGGAGGTGTTAGGGTTGTAAGAGGATTAAATAAATAAAGTTGGTTATAAATCAAAAGAGTTAAAGCTTAGATTATAGTGAAAAAGCTGACAGACTGATCAATGCTTGGGACAGTCTTTGATGGGAGACTTAAGTGATGATGAAATAATACTCCCAGAACATTACTTGACTGACGGAGACATCGAAACCCAGGGAATCAGGACACATTTTTGGCTGGAAAGGACCTATTTTGACAGGGTAGGAGCAGAACATTGGCAGGACGAACAAGAGATCAATCAGAAATTATGGCAGATTACTAAGGTAATCAATCTGAAGCAAAAGAAAGAACAATTCCCTCTAATTAATTTGGAGCTGCTGATAAGACGTCTGTGGCATCAGGGTTTAACCCCGTGGCTGGAGCTGCTTTGTGCTGACCCTAATAAAGAACTTAGCATACCATTAAATCATTTAGTAACACTACCAACCGATCCAGGTGAAGAACTGTTTCCTAGGTTGACTCTGACTGTGGTCCCAAGGAAGGTTCGGTGGGAAACAGGTAAATTTTCATATTTAGTTAAAGAAAAAGAAGACGGGCATAACAGTTGGAAATTTAATCCTTTTAAGGGTTTAAAATACAAAACAGGTGTTACAGCCAGCAAGTTATTGGTCTGGATCAGGACAGCCCCTGAGGGACTACCAGAACACCATAGAAACACCTCACATAGCGTTTGTCAGGGTTACATGGGTAACTCTCAAGGTCAAGGTCGGGAAAGTACCCCGCTAGACTTAGTACTAAGAAAATATCCAGGAAAACGCACTAAGGCCAACCAATGTATGAGAAAGTGGCACAAAAGGTCACATGGGGGCAGGCAATGGCCTTTGGTGGGATCATTTGATCCGGTGATGTGTGAAGCAGTTGCGGTAGAAATACAGAAAAAAGAAATTAAAGATCAGCAGAAGAACGTAAAAAACAACAAAAAAACGCACTGAAGAAAAAGAAGTTTTGGCCTTGTTCAAGCAGGAAGCACAGAGGCTACAGCAGAAAAGAGAAAAAATGACAGAGGAAAGATCCAAAGAGACTAAAGCCAGTGCACGGAGCTGGGAAGCAGAGCCACCCCCATATAAACGTCATGATATGGGGAAGACAGCTGGACAATTTGTATTAGGAACTCGTGAAGAGGACCAAGGCATGGATGTGGAGGGCAAATTCACACTGACACTAAAAGCTCGAGAGCCACAAGGAGACAGGTCCTCAGTCTGTCAAATGGATCATACAAGGTCTCCAAGTCCGAAAGTAAGTGGTCGCACACCACGACCAGCAGGGGGGGCCACAAATAACAGTGACACGGAGGCAGACGAGGATAAAGAGAGAGACCTGAAGGCTCCGCCTGCACATCGAGGTCCACTGAAAGCCGTCCCCTCCCACCATAAGTCAGCCGACTGGACCTTCACAGGCTATAGAGGCTCCGAAGAGTGGCACAAGAGCTTCTGTGACACACTGGATCTGGCCAGAAGAGATAATGAAGAACTAGCTGAGCAACTTCGGCCAGACATCACCCAAGGAGCTGGGAGATGGATAACTGCCTTAGAAGAAGGCACTGCAGGGGTAACCTTGTCTTTAGGTGACATAAAAGCCTTGCTAATGCATGTCATGGGAAAACATGACACTGAAGAATTAGCAGGAAAGGTTGGACTAACACAAATGATGGGCACAAATCAACATGATGAAGTCCCCTTTAATCGCTATAGAAACTCCATGTGGGAAGGACTGAGAAGAAAGTACCCTGAGGTCTTGGATCCCTCTAAATTGGATGATGAGGAGTGGACACCTGAAGAGTGCCCAAAGAAGTTCCTGCACCGATTCCAGAAGAGATGGGTGGAGGAAACAGGAAATGCATGGAACCATTCTCCAGCAACTGAAATCCTGTTTAAAATAACTGTAAAAAAGGCTCTACCAGATGAGGTTCAGAAAGCCCTAGATGGAGTTGTGGGACTATCAAAAATGAATTGGGCTTTATACTCTGAGCATATTTGTCACCATCTTGAAATCTACAAGAAAGAAAAACAAAAAGAAGAAGATGCAGCAAAATCCCTGACGAAAAAATTGGTGCAGATGCAGTTGGGAGAGCTAACCAAAGTCAAGAAAGAAAAAACAAAGACCCAGGCACCAATGATGACCCCTGTTCCTTCTGAGTCGGCAAGCACAGGCCCTACGGCAAACACTGCTGCCACCTTACAGGCACCTGTGGTAACAGCCACACAGAGCCCCCAAGGAGCAGCAGGGAGCACTGCTGCAGGAGAAGTCTCAGCACCAGTGGAGCATCACTATCACTATCATAGCACTGGCACACCCGGAAATGGACCCACCTACAGTCATGGGTGGAGAGGAGAGTCACGGAACTTTCAAGGTCAAAGAGGAGGGTGGCGAAGAGGATCTCGCCAACCTTCATTTGGAAGCAGATTCCAGAACTCAGCTCCCAGGAACAGTCAAGCGGGACCGCCTATGGGACCAACACCCCCAATAGGGGATCAACCCTCTGAGTGTTGGAGCTGTGGACAACCTGGACATCGAATGAGAAATTGTCCGGCCCGACCTTGGGTTGGACCCTCTGCCTATTGGCAATAGGGAGGCCTAGAGAAGACAGAGGGGGAAACGGTGGCATTGGCTATTTCGATGATACCTAAGGAAGAGCCAACCGTCACTGTTAATATACAAAACAGAGATTTCCCTTTCATGGTGGATACAGGGGCAACATACTCTTGCATAGGGAAAATGGGCGCTCATCTCCCCCTCTCTGGGTCTGTAATTAAGACCATCGGCTTCTCTGGGAAAACTCAAATAATACCTTTTACACGCCCACTTCCTGTAACGATTGCAGGAAAAACAATTGAAGCACCCCTGTTATACTCACAAAATACACCTGTGAATTTGCTGGGAAGAGACATTTTATGTAAGCTACAAACCCAGATAGTGTGTACCCATCAAGGACTGCAAATACACTTTCCTGACGAAGCACTCGCCAACATTATGGTGCTTATGGACATGGAAAACAAGGTCCGACCTGTGCAACCCATGGTATACTGGCTGAAGTTACAACCAGAAAATTCAAATCTTCAACTGCAATGGGAAAAATGGAAGCCCTGGGCCGAACAACACTATGAAGCAGTATATACACCTAGTTTACCTTTACATGTCACCCTGATGTTCGATGCCAAACAAGAACAAACTGACTATGCATGCTGCTGGGATGCATTGATGAATCAACGGCTGTTTCACATAACCACCACAGAAATTTATTTAGGCCCCCAAGGGGCCGCAGCTTCTGTCAAGCTAACTTCAGCTGAACAACAATGGTATCAAGTGCCGAATGCCATGCCTCATGTGACCCTTTTAGTCTCAGAAAAGTACGAATCCCATGACCTAGGTCCAATGGTAAAGACAGCCTCAGAAGTTGAAGAATGGCAAAACATGGAAAGTCCACAAGTACATCTGTCAAAAGACCAGCAGTTTATACGAATTAATTTAAAAGTAAATGATGAGGCTATAGCTCAAAAAGTGGAGCTCAATCCTAGACCAGAGGGACAGATGGTGTTATCGGCCCAACAAGAGAAATTGTTAGAGCAAATACCACCAGTGGTGTGGTCCAAAAGCAAAACGGATGTAGGACTAGTAAAAACAGCCTTACCAGTAAAAATAAAAGTAAAACCGGGAGCAAAACTGCCTCACCAAAGGCAGTATCCATTAAAACCTCAGGCTATTGAAGGCATAAAACCAGTAATTAAGGGACTAATGGCAGCTGGAGTTCTAATAAAAACTGCAAGCCCATGCAATACTCCTATCTATCCTATCCCTAAAAACAATACCAAAGAGTATCGGCTGGTACATGATCTGCGTCCTATCAATGCAATAATAGAAATGGATGCACCTATAGTACCTGATCCGCATACTATACTATCAAGTATCCCTGCTGGAGCAAAATGGTACACAGTAATTGATCTGTGTTCAGCCTATTTCAGTGTGCCTGTGCACCCAGACTCACATTTGTTTGCATTCACATTTCTGGGACAACAGCTAACGTATACACGGCTACCTCAGGGACTGAACCTGTCCCCAGCCATCTTTAACAAAGTCCTGGCTGAAGATTTACAACACCTTGACATACCCAGTACATTGGTGCAATATATGGATGATCTCCTTATTGCATCAGACTCAAGAACAGTGTGAAAAAGATTCATTAATTGTATTGCATGCATTGGCAGATGGAGGTCATAAAGTAAGGACAAATTGCAGTTCTGCAAACAACAAGTAGAATACTTGGGAAGACAGTTGTGTGGGACCACGCGATGTATAGCCCCAAGCCAAGTGGAGGCTATAATCAAGGCTCCCAAACCCCAAACAGTGGGACAGATGCTTTCATTCCTTGGAATGGCAGGGTACAGTCGGCCGTGGATTTGTGATTATGCTATAAAAACTGCACCTTTGCGTGCCATGATTAGAGCAGTGGGGCAAACAAGCAATGCAGCTCTCCTCGTCTGGACAGATCAGGCAACGGGAGCTTTTGAGGCCCTACAAACAGACATGCAATCTGCTCCCGCGTTAGGTAACCCAGATTATGGGAAACCTTTCCATTTGTATGTTACTGAAAAAGCTGGATATGCTTGTGCTGTACTAATGCAGGAAACAAATGAAGGAAAACAACCATTGGCCTATTATAGTACAAAGCTTGACAACATTGAAACAGGATTGCCACCATGCTATCAGGGTCTAGCAGCAGCTGCCTTTGCATTTCAAAAAGCATCATCCATAATCATGGGACATGCAGTAACGTTGTACACGTCACATCAGTTACATGCCCTGCTAACCAGTCAACGTTTTGTCTTAACACAAGCTAGACGCACTGGATATGAAGTTGTGTTGTCCGCTCCAGAAATAACAATACAACGTTGTCACACGGTGAATCCCGCCACCAAATTGACCACACCGTTAGATGGTACTCCACATAACTGTGTGGCAGAGACAGAAATTTTTTGAGAGCCAGAGAACATTTGTATAATCACGCCACAGATGCAGATCTAACCCTGTTCGTGGATGGCTCATGCTTTCGGGATGCCGCGGGATTGCATGCGGGTATGGGGATTGTTAAACTAAACACGGATGGCGAGACCTTTGAATTACTGGAGTCCCAAGGAATTGATCAGCCTTGTTCAGCCCAACTGGCAGAAATCAAAGCCTTAACTATGGCTTGCCAGATAGCTAAAGATCAACGTGTTAATATCTACACAGACTCAGCCTACGCTTATGGCGTATGTCATGTACATGCAAACATTTGGAAACAAAGGGGATTCCTGAGAGCAGATGGCACCCCTGTCACTCATGGAGAAGCGATTTCCCAACTGTTACAAGCTCTCCAATTACCGTCTGAGGTAGCCATCATTAAATGTGCAGGTCATCAAAAGAATAATAACATCATAGCTCAAGGTAACAACCTAGCAGATGACGCAGCTCGCAAAGGAGCACAAGGAGAAAATATGTTTCCCCTGCTAACCATCCAAGATTGTGCCCCACTGGTTTCACTTGATGCACTGATAGTGGCTCAAAGTAGGGCCAGTGGAGAAGAAAAACGAATGTGGGTTAAACGAGGCGCTATTGAGACACGCAGTCAGGGGCCAGCGGACAAGCTGTGGCGCAGTAGTCATGGACATTTTGTGTTACCCACCAATTTATTACGACATGCAATCATTTGGGCCCACGGACCCGATCATTGTTCGCGAGTCCAAATTATGAACAAACTAAAAGCTGTCTGGTGGTCACCATATATGGCAGCTACAGTGGACCGTTTGTTGAATGAGTGTGAGGTATGTGCACAGTACAATGTCCGGAAATCATTCACAGCCCCTTTAGCCCACATTCCGGTCCCTGATGGGCCATTCAGACATCTTATGATGGATTTCATAGACATGGGAGCTGAAAATCGAGTTAAACGAATGAGATATGTTTTGGTAGTGATATGCAGATTCAGCCGATGGATTGAGGCAGTAGCCTCTGCAAATCAAGACCATAAAACGGTAGCCAAATTCTTGTGCCGAGATGTCTTTCCAAGATTTGGCATTCCAGATACTATCTCATCTGACAACGGTAGGGCTTTTGTAGCCAAGGTTACACAAGAAACATTCAAACAATTGGGTATCAAACAGAAGTTTGGGTGTGTTTATCACCCCCAATCAAATGGGGCGGTGGAACGGGCTAATGGCATTTTAAAGAACAAACTAGCAAAAATCATAGCAGACAGCAATGGCAAACTAACCTGGCTGGATGCGTTGCTGCTTGCTTTATTGTCAATGCGCTCACAAACTAACCGACTAACCCATTTGACACCATTTGAAGCTCTTACAGGTCGGCCGATGCCTATTCCATACCTGAGAGGACCCTACGAAGGACCATCGCTGGAGCAGCTACAAGACGAATGGCATAATTATCTGAGACAGTTAACCCAAATACACAAAACTATCTTTTTGCAGGTCAAAGGTGCTACAGAAGACAGAGAAGCAGAGATTCCACTCGAAAATCAGAGCATCCAGCCTGGTGATCTGGTTTACGTCAAGGTGTTCAAAAAGAAGTGGGACAGGCCCCGCCGAGAAGGTCCTTTTAAAGTTATTCTTGTCTCACGTACAGCAGTCAAAGTAGACGGTAAGGACACTTGGTTTCATTTAAACCACTGCTGTAGGGTTGGTGGCCCAGCGCCCCCGCGGCCGAAGGCAAGCTCGTCTTGGCAGAGCCGCCGGGCCAAGGGGGGAAGCAGGAGAAGCCAGAGACCCTACAGCAGCACCGAGGGACGGCCACGCCTCCCTGCAGCCAGAAGAAGCACCGAGGGAAGGCCACGCCTCCCTGCAGCCAGGCGAACACCGGCCAAGGCGCTCACAGAGACTGATTGAACAAAGACGACGCACAGCTTCAGAGAGTAGTGGATCCCTGCCAGATAGAGCAGCGACAGACTCAGATGCAGACTCGGAGACAACTGGAGACGTAGGCCAACAGACAGACAGAAATACAGATAGACAGGCCACAGGAGACATCAGACTCGGACAGCAACTCAGTAGATTTACCGACAGAAGAACCGCAGGAAGTACAACCCAGACAAAGCACAGATACACCACACATCCCTAGTGACAGCTCATCTAGTGACGGCTCACTTAGTAGCACATCTAGTAGCACATCTCAACAGTCATCAGAGCAATGATTAAGGAATTATTCAAGGGATTGACAATACTACTGGTGGTCAGTATGGGAGAAAATAGACATCCAAAACATACAACGGACTGTGCCGTGGCCATGGCCGCAATAGCAGCTAAACAAGGCATTCTAAACACAGGAAAAACATATAATTTGGTATACATTAAATCAAAAGCCTACAAGAACATAGGAATACAGGGAAAGCTGGGGGATTACATATTAGGCGAAGCCATTAGCATCAAATGTGAAGAGGAGGGAACGCTCAACATAGAGGTAATTTGTGATAAAAGAGGATGCAGGGAAACCAAGCAAGACGTAACTGTTACAGTACATGAAGCCACAAAATGGGTAAAAATCAAACCAAGGAAAAAGAGGACAATTAGAAGCCTAGAAACAAGTAGTCACTTAGGGAGATGGGATCCCAGTACAGACCTAGCCCGCACACAAGGGTTGAAGACCAATTTATTTTACCAATGGTTGAAATTTTCGGCTAGGCAGATCAGTGAAAAGCCGTGCATAGCCTGTCACCGGAAAGGTGTGATACCTCAGGCTAAACCCCTACCTGATATCAACAACTGTTATAGGAGTCCCCAACATAACTCAGACCAAGCAGAATGCTATACACAATGTGTTATGAAAATGGCAGTAGGTGATGAAAAATATGCTGCCGACAGTAAACTTTGTCCAGTGCCCCTAAGTACAGAAGGAACCGTTCCACCTATGATTAAAATAGAGAAAGGGATGATACACCCATTCTGTATAGCTAAAGGCTTAGTAGCACAATACATAAGCGATTGGCAGGTAGGGACGACCCAGCCAAAACACCACATAGTGTATGCAAAAGCAGCAAGAATACAAACCGGCTAAAACAGCATGGAACATTACCGTCTGTCACACCCTGCCAGCAGCAGGCATACAGTGTGAACAAATAGTACCGGCCACAGGGGGGTCGGTAATTGGACTGAATCTCACCCATGCTTCATGGGTATCTACTCCAAATTTAGCTAAGGGAACGGTACCCTTAGCTGACATCTTTTGGATATGCGGACAAAGAAGGAAACTCCTGTCATCGCTGTCCCCTAATTGGAAGGGCCTTTGTGCTCCTGTGATGCTCACAGGAGCTATAACAGTAATTGAAATGCCAAATTCAATACAACCCATGCCACAGAAACTTCGTAAGAAAAGAGGAATAATGACGTTTAAAACAGACTACAACATCACAGTAAGAAACGGGATACCAGAAGGGATACCCTGACAGTTAGAAGCCATAGACAGTAGCAGAGTTGAAGCAGATGAAGATGCGGATGAATGGGGATGGGCATTGGCTCTGTTCGGGGTTACTCCAAAAATCCGTTCTAGGTTCCAGGAGGTGCAGTGGATTAATTACTTGTGGTATAATCAGCAAAGATACCTGAACTGGACATTGGCAGCTGTAGGAGCCTTAACAATGCAAAATAGATTAGCTATTGAGATGATGATGGCTGATGAACAAGGAGTTTGTATTATGATCAAAGCCACCGAATGTTGCACAGCTATTCCCATGCGTACAGGGGAAGACGGAAATTTGACAGAGCTCTTAATCACACTTGAGGAGATGCAACAGGAACTGTTAAGTAACTCCATAGGAGGGAGAAATGAAACTGACGATTCTGGATACATTGTAGGGAATGGAATGAATATTGGCCCACTGTTTTCACTGTTTGGGACTCTAAGGAGAGGGTGGATATCATGGAAAGACTGGTTGTACCAGATAGGTGTAATCTTGGCACTAACAGGGGTGGCGGTCTTGCTGGTAATATGTTGTGGTATTCCCTTGATAAAATTTCTGGTCAATAAATTGATTTCATCCACAGTAGCACAGCTCCCACTGCTAGCCATCCGAGCCCTAGAAGAAAGCACAAACGAAACAGACAGAGAACCAGAATATATGGAAATGGATGAAATACCAATTATCCTCCCGACAGCCCCCAGCTCCCTAATATTGTGGCGTACACCCCAGATAGGGAGGACTGGGATGGACCGTGCTTGGTGATATTTTAGACGAGGAAGAAGACATGCACGCACATTTACATTCACACACATGCACCCACAAAAATGAGGGATAGGATAGACAATATCTGAAAGAATGACATGGAGCTGTAATAATGAACGTATATGTATATTACTAGGACACAGGAGTATGGCTGAGAGACCAGACTCCCCTGATCAGGGACCTATGCCTGATCTGCCTCTATCAAGTCTGATTGGACTCTCAGAACTGTTTGGAGAAGAGGATATGCAGGAGGGATGGTTGAGACATGATTGGTCGCCACAGCCGCCTTCCATCCAGCAGCTAAACCAGTTGGCAACAGAAGGATCTTCATCGTTCCAGCACCTGGCGATGACGGCTTCACAGAATCTGCCTGCAGCAAGAGTCGGCCCGAGGACTCCACCATCACCTGAAGGACCCTTTGGACTCAGGAACACACCCCTTCCGCAGATGCCATGGAGACAGTCACATGTGCCAGGGGCAACGATACCCTCCAGGGGAGGCAGCCAAGGTCGGCCATATGCAGCAACCGCCCGAGTGCATCCTAGACCCAATTCACTGCTAGGACCTGTCCCCAGCTTTCCACCCCCAAGGCAGGAGAGATATTCTGATCAGCCCAGTACCTCTGGAGGAGGATCAGCAGGGGTAGACCTTAGCCAAACTCACCCACCAGGACAGAGGGGAGCTTTGTACAGGCTACTAAATGCCCAGAGTGTCCCAACCACTTGCCTGTGCGACATCAACAATACTCCCCCCACACACGAAATGCCTTCCTCCTTGTACTTCCTGTCCCCTGGACTGCACAACCTTAATCTGGTCATGGTCACCCCACAGGACATGGCAATCTTGGTTCGAGAGCTTCGTCTTCCACAAGAGTCTGTTCCAAAAACCTTGGAGCAGCTCCTGCCCCTCACAAATCACATTCCCCATGAGCTATTTGAGGAAATCATGCCACAACTAAGTCAGACAGCTGCATACCTGTTCAGGATACACCGTGACAATGCCAACATCTCTTGTGCTCAGGAGGGCCTCCATACTCAACTGTGTGGTCTTCAGTCTAGTATGGACATGCTAGCCTGCATGATGGAGCATATGGAAAGGGAACAGCTAGGGCTGGCCACCACCACCCTGAATGTGGGCAAGAATTCTCTGGGGGCCCTGTACAACCTGGCCAAGCAGCACAAGGAGCTGGAAAGATCCATCAGAGAACTGCACGACTGTCTGAAAGCCAGAATTCCTGATCCTTCCCCCACTACCCCTGAAAGGCCAACCTCCCCATGTTCCCCAACTTCTCCCAAAACTTCAGATGCTGAGGAGCGCGGACTGACGTAATGGCACTGAACACGGACTATGATCTTGGTTCTTGAGTTTGAATTGCGGACTGGTTTCAGAAATCTGAGTGTAACTAAAAACAAAGAAGGATATATGTTAGTAACGAAAGTTGGGTAAATGTCTGTCCTTACCATCATCTGCGTAACACAGATAAAGCTAAATGCATACACATAGATATCACATTGCAAAGTTATAAAAAGGGGACCCTTACACGGCGTGTTTGTAGATTTAGTAGTAAAGATGCACCATAGGGACCCCTTTTTTCTTAAATTATAGCATGCCTCAAGAGACATGCATTGCCTAAATTTGGTGTCTGGCCAAAACGGGCATTAGAAAACAAGCTGAAAAAGAAGAAAAACAAAGTGGAGAATGTTGAGAAATGGCCTATAATGAAAACCATTATATGATTGACTAAGGCAAATGACTTAAGGACGGACATGAAGGGAAACCATTTATTGTGTTTATCATTTAACTAGACATAGCTGCGCTAACCTTAGAATAGTTTCTTGATTGGTTGACTAAATAGTGGTAACGTAGGGCTATTTGATGCATTTAAATAATAAATGTGTGATGCTTTAACAAAATAATATGTAGAACCAAGTATAATGGGTTGGAGCCTCTGGTTGAGTGAGTCAATAGATGCCAGAAGATGATTGGTTGCACTGATGTCAATGTGAAGCCTTTACTTTGCCATGATTAAGAGGTTGATGTAACTTGTTTTATGTGGCCATTTTAAGTGCCTTGAATTACACCAAAACTCGATGTTTGAATGTCACCTTGTGTTGATATAATCCAGCTAATTGCTCACCTTGTGCCTTAGTATGTAGGTTCACCTGCACTGCAATATATTTACCGTGTGAAGTATCACTGATATTCATATCCGCACCAGAGTTATCAGTAACTCGAGTGATGTGTTTTTCTTTTTTATTGCAATGCACAAATGAGGATGTCTTGTCAGTAAACAACCCAAGAGTATAGTTGATGTAATGGGACTCTTTCGAGTCCCAGAGGAGGGACTGTAGAAGAATTTTTAGGTCCATATTTGAACTGTGATGAACTATCAAGTGTCCTGATCCGAACTGTATGTCCTCTGGTTGAACTAGCAGGTGTTCAACCCAAAAAAAAGGGCTCTATTAGTCATTTAGTCTGTCAGGGGCTTTCCAAGGCCTTTTAGGTGCTTTCCCGCAGGCCACGTGCGGGGGCCTCAGGCCAGCTGCACGTGTGGCTGAGGCCACGTGCGGAGGGGGCCTCAGGCCAGCTGCACCTGTGGCTGAAGGTCTTTTAAAAAAATCAGTTGTAAATCCTTCATGTTTTAATGGGAGCGTTTGTCACATTGAAATAATGGCCTAACACCTGCTTAGGGTTCACTAGAGGACGCTTCCAATAGAAAACCATGTCTTGGGAATGAAATAAATAAAGTCGAAGGAGGAGCGATGCCCGCGGGTCTCCAATAAATAGACGAGCGCGGTTGTCATATTCAGTCTCTCTAGAGGACTCAGTTTGTCTAAGCTTTGTGTCGAAGGCTTAAATAAACTTAAAAACTCTGTGCATTTTATCTTGCTTAAGGCTGAATTATTCTAAAGTGTTGTGTTCTCTTTCTAGCATATCACTTGCAATTAGTTTGTGTTATCTAAAAGACGACCTCCTGAGAAGACCAAAAAGACGAGCCGCGACATTAACTTAAAAAATTATAAAGTCATCAGTTGCATACATTTTGAGTTCTGTTAATTTGTTTGAGTTTACAGTGGGCCAGCAATTATATTAGAGCATGTTAGAGGTATTGATTTGTGAAGCAGTATAGCTATCCTTCTTGCTTCACGGCTTTGCTCCTTCTTGTTTTACTCTGAAACAGGGAGTTAAACTCCTGACCCACCCACATAAATCTAAAAAGTGAATGCTGTGATGTTTTACAAGGAGCTTCTCTGTCATTCTTGTAAAATGTTTCCATACAGGTGTATATTGTTACATTGCATGTTTATCCATAAAATTTCAATGTTAACTCAGCTTATTAGGTTCATGTAATAAACCAATATATGGGATATTAGACAAAACAAAGTTTTCTTTAGAATTGATCTGTTGCATCATCGTTCACCATGATGTGGTCAGTTTGTCCTTGTTATGTACTGTTTTTAATTTGGTGAATTATGATTATCATTTATTGTTTGAGTTACTGTCAACACAAACTGGCTGAGATTCACTCACTCTTCTACGTTTTTGCCTTCCAAACACTATGCTGTTACCACAGTCATGAAGATTGTGTGTTTCAGTTAAAATTGAGTCCCCAAAAATGCAAGCAGCCAAACACAAAAGGTATGGAGCCGAGTCTCCAATTCGCCCAGCCTGGTCTCCAAAGCTACGAATAAGCTACACTTATTACAAGTACCATTACTGCTAAATGAGGCCGAGGAATAACTAAACATTTCACACCCAGAGCAGAAAAGTGCGGGAGAGACAGGAGAAGCCGCCATGCTAAATTGGCTAAGAGCTAGTAGCTACGCTAAGCTAGCGGATTCCTAAAAACACGCAAAGTGAATGTCTAAATAATTTAGAGGTGATTCAGCAGAAGGAGTGCTTTAGTTAAGGCACGTAAAGATTACACTGGGAAACAAATCGTAATCTAGATAACTAGATCAATCTAACTGCGCAGATTTAACAGATACAGAAAAATACCGCTGTGCTCCGGAACAGGAAGTGATACAATACCGCAGTGAGAGCCAACCACCAGTAGAGGCAAGCCAATGCCAATGAAGCCAACAGGACCACATCATCTGCAAAAAGCAGTGATGAGACCCTGAGCCCATCAAATTGGAAACCCCCCTCCCCCGACTATGCCTCGATATCCTGTCCATGAATATCACAAACAGGATTGGTGACAAGGCGCAGCCCTGCTGGAGGCCAAAGCCCCACCAGAAACAAATCCGACTTACTGCCTAGCACCCGAACACAGCTCTTTCTTTGTGAGTACAGAGATTGGATGGTACTCCCGCAGCACCTCCCATGGTATTTCCCGGGGTACCCAATCATACGCCTTCTCCAAGTCCACAAAACACATGTAGACTGGATAGGCATACTCCCAGGAACCCTCCAGGATCCTTGTGAGAGTGAAGAGCTGGTCAGTTGTTCCATGACCAGGATGGAACCCGCATTGTTCCTCTTCAGTCAGAGGTTCTACTATTGGCCGAACGCTCCTTTCCAGCACCCTGGATTAGACTTTACCAGGAAGCTGAGTAGTGTGATGCCCCTGTAGTTGGCACACACTGTCTGGTCCCCCTCTTTAAATATGGGGACCACCACCCCAGTTTGCCACTCCTTAGGCACTGTCCCAGACCTCAACACAATGTTGAAGAGATGTCTCATCCAATCCTCTACACCCAGAGCCTTCAGCATTCTGGACAGATCTCATCAACCCCCGGGGCCTTGCCAGTGCAGAGTTGTTTGACTACCTCAGTGACTTCCACCAGGGAAATTGATGAAAATCCTCCATCAGCTTCCAGCTCTGCTCCTACTATAGAGGGTGCTCAGGTCTGATGCAGAAGTTCCTCAAAGTGTTCCTTCCAGCACTGGATTACATCCTCAGTTGAGGTCAACAGAGTCCCATCCTTACTGTAGACAACTGGATGGTTCCCAGTTTTTCCCCTCCTGAGGTGCCTCACGGTCCATCAGAAGCATCTTGGTGCTGACTGAACGTCCTTCTCCATGGTTGCTCCGAACTCCTCCCACACCCACTGCTTTGCCTCCCCCAGAACAGAGGCTGCTGCCCTTTGGGCCTGTTGATACCTTGTAACTGCCTCCAGAGTCCTAGGAGATAACATATGAAGGACTCCTTCAGTCGGACGGTTTCCCTGACCATCATGGTGTTCGAGGGTTGCCGCCCCTTGGGGCACCTAAGACCTTCAGGCCACAGCTCCCCACTGCAGCTTCAGCAATGGAAGCTTTGAACATTACCCATTCTGGTTCAATACTCCCAAACTCCTATGCTAGAAAAGCTCCTCCAGAGGTGTGAGTTGAAGATCTGTCAGACAGTGGGCTCCTCAGACATTCCCGTTCACCCACACAACCCGTTTGGGCTTACTAGGTCTGTCCAAAGTCCCCCCCCATCCTCTAATCAAACTCACAACCAGATGGTGATCAGTTGACAGCTCTGTCCATCTCTTCACCAGAGTGTCCAGAACATGCTGCCTCAGATCAGGTGATACAATTGATCATCGATCTTCGGCCTAGGGTGCTCTGGTACCATGTACACTTATGAGCATCCTTATGTTCGAACATGGTGTTTGTTATGGACAGTCCATGACTAGCACACAACTCCAAAAACAAATGACCATTCGGGGAGGTCGTTCCTTCCAATCATGCCTCTCCAGGTATCGCTATCATTGCCCGTGTGTGTTGAAGTCCCCCAGCAGAACAATGGAGTCCCTGAATGGAGTCCTGTATGGGGCTCCAGTCAGGCCAAATACTCCAAACTGCTGTTTGGTGCATATGCACAAACAAGTAAGTGTTTCCCCGGCCGGGAGGCAACCCTCATCTATTGGGGTAAACTCCAATGTAGCGGCGCTCAGTCTGAGATTTGTGAGTATCCCCACACCCGCCTGGTGCCTCACACCCTGGGCAACTCCAGAGAAGAATAAGGTCCAACCCCTATCAAGGAGAGTGGTTCCAGAGCTGAGGCTGTGCATGGAGATGAGGCCCACCAGATCTAACTGGTATCGCTCCACCTCCCGCACAAGCTCTGTCTCCTTCCCTCACTGTGAGGTGACGTTCCACACCCCAGAGCCAGCCCCTGCCGCCTGGGTCTGGTCCACCGAGGCCCTCGACTTTCACTGCCACCCATGGGACAGCGCACCCGACATCAGTGGTTCCCCCTGCGGGTAGTGAGCCCATAGGGTGGAGATGATAGGTCCACGTTGCCTATTCTGGCTGTGCCCAGCAAGACTCCGTGGCAAGCCCAGCCATCAGGCGTTCGCTGACGGGCCCTACATCCAGGCTTGGCTCCAGATGGGGGCCCCGGCCTGGGCCACATTTCCTCTGCCTTATTTTGTTATGGTGTCTTATGAACCATTCTTAGTCTGGCCTCTTGCCTGAGACCAATTTGCCATGGGAGACCCTACCAGGAGTACAAAGGCTCCAGACAACACAGCTCTCAAGTTCATAGTGGCACACAAACCTGTCCACCACAATAAGGTGATGGTTCCCGGAAAGTACATACAGAACAAAATAATACCTAAAAGTGCACAAACAAGCATACCACAACAAGAGCAGGGACGACTGAAACTAAGAAAGAAGAAGACCAAATTTGATCACATTTAATACTTTAAATTAGTCAACACACTATATGGATAAGTAAGACATACTTGAGATTATTATGCTTGTAGCATCACTTCTCACTGCTTACATTATGTATATAAGGTCATGTAACAATTATCAAATGACTCTATTTTACTTAACTAAAATGATTATTGACTACTTTTCTCAAACTCAAACTAATTTATTGAGTTTAATGTGGCAGTATATTTTGAAGAAAAAAATTCACGCAAAAATGAAAGGTGTGAATTTTTTTTTTTTTTTGAACATGCAACACAAAAACTAACATTTAATACTTTAACTGAGTTACATTTTGAATTATTTTCCAAATTTTATCCAAATTGAAGCCATATATCAGAGGATTCATAATGGGGGATAAACAAGAAATTGAATTTGAAAGGAGCCAGCTGAGGTGGCTCGGGCATCTTTTCTGGATGCCGCCTGGACGCCTCGCTGGAGAAGTGTTCCGGGCATGTCCCATCGGGAGGAGGCCCCGGGGAAGACCCAGGACACGCTGGAGGGACTACGTTTCTCAGCTGGCTTGGGAATGCCTCAGGGTTCCCCCAGAGGAGCTGGGCGACGTGTGTGTTGATCGGGAGGTCTGGGCGGCTTTGCTTGCGCTGCTGCCCCCGCGACCCGACCCCAGATGAAGCGGAAGAAAATGGATGGATGGACAAGAAATTCGATTGCAACAAAAGCGTGGCACACAAGTTTGCATAATTTTGACATTACCCCCATCAAACAAGATTTGTTTTTGGTGCCATTTGTCTCTGTCCACCTGTGTGTTTGACTTACAGCAGGATATGTCAAAGCCCATCATTAGATTTCAATGAAATTTGTTCAGCAGGTCTTGGGGTCAGAGCGTCTCACTTGGGACTCCGACAAGGATGGTCGTATTCCTCTCCTCTCATCCTTTTTCTGTTCTCTATTTCTGCTCCAACCTTCAAAGTCCCAGCTTCACCAGACTGTGAATTCTTCAGACTAAGATTTGGATTAACTATGGAACTGATCAGCTGGTCTCTCAACGCTACTGACACCATTTTTTTCGACAAGGAAATCAGGGTTGGGGGACCCTGCGTGCCCTGATGGAACCTACCCAGTGGGCTATGCTCTCAATGCCTGAGAGAGACAGAGTGTGACATGCTTGGCTCCATTCTCTGTGGAAGACGTTGAGGATTTATTTTTATTTGCTTTATGGTGGGAGGTTTGGTGCTGATTGGTTTGTGTGCTGACCTGACCCACAGGAATATTAGCAAGATGGCTGCTTCCAGAATCTCATCTCCTCATAATTCCGTCACAATTAATGAGTTTGACAATGCTGTGTAATCTCAGACTGCGTGAACTCTTGAACTAAAATGCAAAATGGAGACCATCTTGAAGCACATACGCTGTATTGCAAAAGAATGTGCTGCTGAGGACCGGAGAATAGTCTTCATAAATTTGGACTCGAGATGGTCAGAGGTGCAGTAAATGAAATTCTGTATCTCTCCGCCTAACATCAACATGGCAGCCTTATCGGCTCCTGAAGGTCAAATACCCTGCTCTTCCCCCAGAAGCATCTATGGCTTTGAAGGAATTCGGCTCCCCCTTCTCATCTATTTACTCCCCCCCAGCCTGCTGTTACCTAGCAATGTCAGACTTTACACACACATGGACAGAAACTGACAAACTTAACTCATATGCACAAGACACATGTCTCCCTCCTTCCATCCCTATTACCCTCCCCCGTGTCTCTCCACACCCCCTCACGCTGGCTTCCTCCCTGCCACCTCAAAGGCAGCGCTGTTTTTACTGCTGCAGCCTTCAATCCCCCAAGCTGCCGGTGCAGGCCCCGCCTGCTGTGGCCTTCACCCACTTTACCTCAATTTGGATGACGGACTGCTTCAAGTTTAGTGCACAAACAATCTCAAATGTATTTGTGTTGTCTTTAATTCTGATGTGTGCCATTATTATGGTAAACAAGTATTAATTGCTGTATCTTGTCTGAGGTAATTGAAGTGTAAACGTAATTTCATTGTTGTTGCACTCGTGTAATGACAATAAATCTCATCAGAGTGCTCAGAACTGAGCGTCAGCCCACCAACCTTTTTTATTCTAAGTAATTGTGAGGAACACAATTGAGGACGAGGATGAGGACCAAATCTAATCACATTAATAGTTTAAATTAGTTGACACACTATTATGTATAAGTTAGTCATACTTGAAACTATTAGGCTTGCAGCATCAGATCTTATGTTACTTTATGTAAGCTCATGTAACACTTACCAAATGACTCTACTTAAATGATTATTGACTACATTCCTCAAACTAATTCATCAAGTTTAATGACACAGCATATTTTTAAGAAAAAACATTAGAAAAGCAAAAATTCCTGGCAACTATTCACTTCCAGCACCAATCTGTGTCAGTTCAGGCTCTTGTGGACTCCGGGGCAGAGGGTAATTTCCTTGATGAACACGTGATTTCCCAGGCTCACATTCTGGTCATAGAACTCTGCACTCCCGTCACGGTGAACACCCTTGATGGCACTAGTTTTCTGGTCATCATGCATCAAACGTTAGGTTAGGTTCTTGGTTTATTCCTTGTCCTCCCTGTTGTTAGGGCTCCTGGCTCACCTTACACAATTCAGTGATTGCTTGGCCATCCAGGACAATCACCTGGTGGAGCAAAGCCTGCCACCTTAGGGGTTTACGATATTTCAAAGTGCCAGACAGTCAGACCATCCACCACCGCATCTCACCTCCATTTCCATCAACTATCATGATTTGGGTGAGGTGTTTAGCAAAGATCAGGATCTTTTTCTCCCCCCACATAAACCATGTGACTGCTCTATCGATTTACTTCCGGGTGCATCCCTACCCTCCAGTAAGCTTTAAATCCTGTTATGCCTGTTTATTTGGATCCCCATTAGCTGCAAAGCTGCAGCTACTCTTCCTGGGGTCCACACAGGTTTAGAAACACAAATCAAAAATACATTTTCTCTCGCTCTCTATATATGAAAATAAAAATCAAGAGAATACAAAGCTAATCAAATTAATCATTGTCTATATATGTTTAAAGGTTTGACTCAGATTACTCATTATACCAATAAATGCTGTTTCAGAAGTTTTTTAAAGAAACATTCATTTGCAGTGAGTTTAATGTGATCCAGTAATAAATTCTATTCCTTCATACCCCTAAACATGACAGTGTTCTTGATGGCATTGGTTCTAGCTACAGGTAGCGTAAAGTTTCCCACCATAGCATGTCTGGTTCTGTAACTATGATTGTCTGAACTAAAAGAAAAGTTCCTAAACAAAATATAAGGTAACTTAGTGACAATCTTTCTGTTAGAAATGATCAGTGAATATAAACGTTTGTCTTTGACTAACAGCCAGTTTAAATTTTTATGCATTGTAATATTTGTGCTATACGAGCAGCCCTATTTTGAATAATTTGTAATTTATTTCTCATTTCTCCAGTAGCATTGACCAAACTACTGGGCAATAGTCCAGATATACTAATAGTAATGCGTTAATAGCATAATTCGTTGTAGTACAACTAGAAACCTTGCGTGTCTTCTCATAATCGATATACCCCTGCCCATTTTTACAAAAATATTGTTTTTTCCATGATGATTTTGAATCCACCACTACACCCAGCAGCTTGGTCTCATGTACTTGATTTATTATCATATTATTCATTTTAATGTTTAATATGGGGTTTTTCATAACACATCTGTAGCCAATAACCATACAGTTAGTCTTTTCTGTATTTAACACTTTGTTAGATGTTACCCAGTCAACTACATTGTGCAATTCCATATTTAAAACAGTTTCTAAGATCATTGCATGAGCGTGCTGATGTATAAATGTTTGAATCATCTGCATATATCACTATACTAGACTTATGTAAATATTGTGAAAATTGTAAATAATAATGGACCGAGGCAACTCCTTTGTGGCATTCCACATACTACCCTCCTGGTGTTAGAGAACCAGCCATTAAAAAACGCTGTCTGTGTTCTGTTAAATAGGTAACTATAGAACCAAATCAGAGCTGATAGCTCAAAACCATAACAAGCAAGTTTTTTTTTCAATAACAAATCATGGTCAGTGATATCAAAATCAGCAGAGAAATCGAGAGGAATTGATGGAGCAGTACATAAGGGACTCTCTGGCAGCAGGTCTCATCGATCCCTTGTGATCCACCCTGGGGGCAGGCTTCTTTTTCATTGGGAAGACGGATGGGACCTTGTGCCTGTGCACAGATTTTTGGGGGTTAAATGCCATTACAGTCCTCAACCGTTACCTACTACCATTCCTAGATTCAGCATTCAACTCCATGCACAGGGCCACAATTTTCACCAAGCTGGATTTGTGCAATGCCTACCATCTCGTCAGGCTCAAGGAGACGGATGAGTGGGAAAACGGCGTTCGACATGACATTAGGGCATTTTAAGTATTTGGTCATGCCCTTCGGCTTTATAATGCTCCCGCCACATTTCGGGCATTAGTTAATAACTTGCTCAAACGATTTCCTCAACCACTTCGTGTTCTTGATGGACATACCTATCTTCTCCGATAATCTCACTGAACACATCCACCAGGTACTATTGGTCCTTTAACGACTCAGTGAGAACCGGTTACCCATCAAAGCAGAAAAGTGTGATTTCCAAAGAGACTTCCATTTCTATCATATGACTCATTTTGACCATAATCAAATCAAACCGAGCCAGTCAAAGCAGTAGCTGATTGGCCAACTCCATGCAACAGTTTTTAGGATTCTGTAATTTCTACCCCTGATTTATATGTAACTTTAGTCAGGTCACGGCTCCACCAAAAAAACTCACCTCTTCTAAGACACCCTTCAGTTGGTTCACCACTGCTGAACCTGCTTTTCAGTCACTTAAACATTGTTTCTCTACAGCCCCCGTTCTCATTCAGCTGGACCCAGTCCACCAGTTCATTGTGGAGGTCGATGTCTCAGATCCCAGGATCAGGGCAAGCCTGTCCCAGTGGGCTGAAGGTGATCAACACCTCCATCCGTGTGCCATTGCCTCCCGATGTCTGTCTCTCACTGAAGAGAATTATGATGTTGGTGGTCAAGGAGGCGCTGGAGAAATGGCAGCATTGGCTGGAAGGTACAGCCGTTCCCTTTTTAGTATAAACAGATCGTAAAAACCTTGCTTACATCCAGTCAGCCAAGAGAATGAATTCACGCCAGGCCATGTGGTCACTTTTTTTTGAATGTTTTAACGTTACAACCGCCTACAGATATGGATCAAAGAACAGCAAACCTGACACTTACTGCAGCGGATAAGAGAATATTTACAGGGGAATCCTGCAAATGGTAAAAGCATCAAATTCAGCAGAAAAACTCCTCAGACAATCCTTTTGAAAAAAAAGGTGGCCACTTGAATTTTCAATCGGTGGTCAGGTAGGGGTCAATTGAAGAATTACAGAGGTCAAAATTAAAAGATGCTCCAATCATATGGAAAAATATTCCACATTATTTGCCTGATCATAAAGATTCCAAAAAGGTATAGTTTAGACTATCTGTGACTGAATTCTATGGAGTTACAGGATAAAAACAGCAAGAATGGTGACAAAGGTCAGTTTCATTTTGTACAGGGGTCAAAAGTTAAAGTTGCTACAATTTTGGTAAAAAGTGATGCAAATTACTAGTTGAGTTAACATGGCTTTAAAAAGGAATAGTTTGGACCATGTATCATCCTTACTTATCATGTTACGGGGTAACATATATCACGTCATAGAATCCAATAACGTACACCTTGTTTCTCCTTTACTTTGGAGACCAAGCATTCAACACTGTTCCATTTATTAATCCTATTAGCTCAACCAATAATTTGGTTGACTTCAGGCAGATGTTAAACCAACATGGTGGTAGGGATGCTCACCTGGGACATTGAAAGGTTTGTCCAGGATGCTCAGCAACGCCATCTGGATCTAGGAGGAGGACTTCTCGGCAGGCTTTTGTATGATCTTCGACCTGGTATGGCATTCTGGAGTTTAGCCACAGCTCCAAGATTGCCTGTCACCCAGAATTACCTATACTTTGGACACTGTCTCCCTCCACTTCTGGTGGCCCACCATCCAGGCAGATGTAAGGGACTTTGACCTGGTCTGTACTAGGGTTGGGTATCGAGAACCGGTTCTTTTCGAGTACTGTTAAGAAATGATTCGATCCACTGATATCAATAGCCTTTGTGCTTAATGATCCCCTTATTGGTCCTTCAGAGCGGCCATTGTTTTTGAGTCTGTTTGTCAGGAAAATTATAATTTTTCTACATTGATTACAGACCCTGGAGCAGCTCTGTTTTCAACTGTTTCTGCAGCGTGACAACCACCTTGAAGAATGAACCAATGAAGCAATGCCTTCGATCCACTTGGTTCATTGATTCGCTGCCTTCAGGAACGGCAAGTCTACATCTTACTTACCCCTCTCAAAGCCATTAAAATACCATGAGTCACTTTTGTGTGGATTAAAGTCGGTAACTGGACTCATTTCTCCTCCGTTCCATTGGCACAGCTCCAACACTGCACCGCTCTCTGCCGAGACAGAGTCCGGTCGGAATTAATAACTTCAAAACAAATTGCCTCTTTAAATAAAACACCTCTTTACAAACATTGTAATACAGACAAGAAACTACAATCAACTAAAATGTTTTCCTCCCAAAATGAGACATCCTGCATTCTTTATGAATTACATCCTGACATGCAGCACAGTCAGCTGCAAGAGCTCAGCTCACATGTATGGAAAGACATTCATGCCAATAATGTCTGAAAGGAAATGCTTTTGACAAACTACAGATTTTGTTTATTTCTATTTACAACCCCAATTCCAATGAAGTAAAATGTAAATAAAAACAGAATACAATGATTTGCAAATCCTCTTCAACCTACATTTAATTGAACATGCCACAAAGACAAGATATTTAATGTTCAAACTGATAAACTTTGTTGTTTTTGTGCAAATATTCGGTCATTTTGATAAGGAATCGGATCAATAAGCGGAATCGATAAGAGTATCGATAGCGATTAAAATCTTATCGATACCCATCCCTAGTCTGTGCCATGGGCAAACCATCTCATCAACCTCCTGCTGTCCTCTTCTGATCATTGCCTGTGCCTAGCCACCCCTGGTTTAACATCTGCCTGGACGTCATAACTGGACTCCCTCCTTTCGAAGGTAACACCATCCTCACTGTTGTAGACCAGTTTTCCAAGGCAGCACACTTCGTGACCCTGCGCAAACTGCCATCAGTCCAGCAGACTGCTGACCTCCTAGTCCACCGTGTCTTCCGTCTGCATGGCATTCCATCAGACATCGTGTTGAAACAAGGAACCCAGTTCTCCTCCCACATCTGGAAGTCATTCTGTGCTGCACTAGGCCCATGATTAGTCTCTCATCCAGCTTCCATCCTCAGACTAATGGCCAGGTGGAGCGGGCTAACCAAGAACTGGAATCCGTCCCCCACCCAGCCACGTGGAGTGCCCGGTTGCCATGGGTGGAGTATACCCATAACACCCAGATGAGCTCAGCCACGGGAATGTCACCGTTTGAGTGGTCCCTGGGATGCCCCCACTGTTTCCAGCCCAAGAAGAGGACGTGGCCGTGTCATTCGTGTGTGCCTAACTGCAGCAATGTCAAAAGGTGTGGAGATCGGCCCGTTTCACACTGCTCCAGATGAGGGACTGGACCAGATGCCATGCAGACCAGCATTGAACCCCGGCCCCCCCCCCAGTATTGCTCAGGTCAGGACATGTGGTTGTAAGCAAAGGACATCCCTTTGAAGGTGGAAGTACAGAAACTGGCTCCCTTTTGTGGTGGACTGAGTGCTCAATGCTGTGGTGATCCAGCTTCATCTGCCTCGTTCTTTATGGATACATCCATCCTTCCAGGTCTCTCACCTCAAACAAGTACACACCAGCCTATTGTGCACTCTGGCCAATCCCCCGGCCCATGTTCTCACCGTGTTTGCGTAGGTTCTCTCTGGATGCTCCAGTTTCCTCCAACATCCAAGACTTGCAGGTTAATTGAACTGGACACTTTAAATTGGCCGTATGTGTGGGTGTGAATGTCTTTGTCTATATGTGGCCCTGTGGCGTCCAGTCCAGGGTGTACCCTGCCTCATGCCCTATGACTGCTGGGATAGGCTCCAGCCCCCGTAACCCGATCTTGGATAAGCGTTTGAAGATGTGTGTGTGTGTGTGTGTAATACAGTAGGTGGTGAGCATGCGGTTAGTGTTCGTTTCCACAGCAAAAGTTCCTGGTTCATGGCTCCTACTCTGTCATGCCATGTCATGTGGCATTTCATTAGGAAGGGCAACTGGCATACATTGTAAAACCTGTGCCAAATCAACCTGCAGTTCTATCGCTGATTTGCTTTGGTGACCCCCCAAGTGACAAAACTGAGAGTCTAAAGGGACTTATTTAAATTCAGCAATTAAGACAGGAGATCACCAAATCACCCACTAAGTTTGATGTTGTTACTTCTGTTAATGCATTAAGAAGACCTTATTTGCACTTGAGCAAACTAAATGGCACATGGTGGTGTGTGTTTGTCTGTTTGTGGCCCTGTGACAGACTGGCGTCCTGTCCTGGGTGTACCCCGCCTTGCGCTCTATGACTGCTGGGATAGGCTCCAGCCCCCCTCGACCCTTGATTGGACTATGCGGGTGAGTGAGTAAGCAAACTAAATGTTTTAAGTATGACTGGAGACCCCACAGCAGAGAATGACAAAGAAACATGAGTAAAATTTTCTTTCATGATTGCTGATAGGTCACAGCACAGCTAAGCCAAAATCCCTGGTTCATGCCATTCTGAGCCAGAGTATGCCATGGATCACTGCGAGGAAAGGTAACTACTGTCTTGTTCACATAATTACAGGATCTCAAGCTATCCAACAAATTTTCCATCCTGAACAAGGACTTTTCTCCACTACTTGCTGTGTTCAAGCCGCTCAGCTCTCCTGCTAACCATTGCTCTCAACCTCATGTCAGCTCTTCACATCCTGGCAAGGAGAACTTCAGCACCTTTCTACACGTAAGCGGCAAGGCCGAAAACCAACACTGAATGCCCACGACTTTCGATCCCTCAGGCGGCACTGCATTAAAAACTGACATCATTATGTAAAGGATCTTACCGTATGGGCTCAGGAACACTTCAGAAAATCATTCAGTTAACACAGTTCGTCGCTACATCTACAAGTGCAAGTTAAAACTCTACCATGTAAAGCGAAAGCCATACATCAACAACATCCAGAAATGCCGCCGCCTTCTCTGGCCCAATGTTGTGAAAGTGTAGTGACACGGACCCACAACAGGGGGCGCAAATGAACGGTCAATAGATGAGCCAAAAAGTAACAATTTAATGTTGTGAAGGTGCACAACGAATATACAGACAATCTCAGAATCTGATAAGTCAATCCACAAAGGTGACCTGTGGGCAGGCTCGAGGATAGAAGACGTCTGTCCTGAGAAGAGCCGGAACCACACGATTTCCGCCGCCACCGAACCCGGTGAATACTGGAGCCGCCAAGTCCCGAATTCCCAGGTGATCACCGTCCACGACTGTCGGATCTGGTACTGCTGGCGAAGAGCAAAGACAGTCAAGTGTGGGTGTGTGTACACCCCGTAACAACAACGGTGGGAATGCCACCTCCACCTCTAACACACACTCGTGCAGCGTCTGTGTAACCACTTATCTGAATCTGCAGGCTGAGAAGGTTACCTCCATAGAAGTACAATATCTCGGTGATGAGGTGGAGATGACGCCTGGGTTTTATGGAGTGAGATGATGAAGCATGAATGAGTGACAGCTGTCACTCCCGGCTGTGTCCGTGGCGGCAGCGCCCTCTCGTGCCTGAAGCCCGCACTTCAGGCAGGGCGCCCTCTGGTGGTGGGCCAGCAGTACCTCTTCTGGCGGCCCACACAACACCCAAGCTCATTTGAAATTGACAGATGTGAAGTGTACTGTGGTCTGAGTCCACATTTCAAATTGTTTTTAGAAGTCATGGATGTTTTGTCCTCTGGACAAAAGAGGAAAAGGACCATCCAGATTGTTACCAGCGCAAAGTTCAAAAGCCAGCATCTGTAATGGTATGGGGGTGTGTTAGTGCCCATGGCATGGGCAACTTACACATCTGTGATGACACCATCAATGTTGAAAGGTACATCCAGGTTTTGGAGCAACACATGCTGCCATCCAAACGACTTTTTCAGGGATGTCCCTGCTTACTACAGCAAGACAATGCCAAGCCACATTCTGCACGTGTTACAACAGCGTGGCTTCATAGTAAAAGAGTGCGGGTACCTGACTGGCCTGCCTGCAGTCCAGACCTGTCGCCCATTGAAAATGTGTGGTGCATTATGAAGTGCAAAATACAACAGAGACCCCGGACTGTTGAACAACTGAAGTCGTACATCAAGCAAGAATAGGAAAGAATTCAACCTACAAAGCTTCAACAATTAGTGTCTTCAGTTCCTAAATACTTGAGTGTTGTTAGAAGGAAAGGTGATGTAACACAGTGGTAAACATACTACTGTCCCAGCTTTTTTTTTTGCTCATTTTTTTCAAAATGAGCAAATATTTGCACAATAACGTTTATCAGTTTGAACATTAAATATCTTGTCTTTGTGTTGTATTCAATTTAAATATAGGTTGAAGAGGTTTTGCAAATCATTGTATTCTGTTTTTATTTACATTTTACACAATGTCCTAACTTGGAATTTGGGTTGTACTTTCTGCATGCACTGTATCTGGCCCTGTGATAGTCAGGTGTCTTGTCCAGGGTGTACCTTGCCTCTTGACCTATGACTGCCAGAATAAGCTCCAGCCTCCTGTCACCCTTGATTGGAGTAAACAGATATAGAAAATGAATGAAGATATGTTTATAGGCTTAGTTATCACATTCAAGCCTTAACAATTTGCATATTTGCAAATAAGACAAACATTCAGAGGGGGGTGTACCGGGAACATCTTGCAGCCTGTTTGCAGCTCTCCATTAATGGCAATGGATGGCTGACTTTCTATAACAGGAACAATGACAACTATTCTTACGGGGCTATACCACAGAGCACCATTCTTTCCTGTTTAATCCTGAATAGCAAATCAGGCCACATTTTGAAGCACCATAAAAATGTCTTGAGCCATCTTTGTCATTTTGGAACAAACTTGATATAAATAGTAATAATTACCAGATTTGAAATTGGGATCCAATATTTAAACTGTTCAATAATTTCATGGTACATGGTATTATCTGGGTATCCACAGTCTTAATGGCTTCATTCATGTTGGAACTTCAGGGTATTTGTAGTGACTACGGCTTGAAACGTGTTTAATCTTGCTGCATCAGGGTAAAAATTTGTAGCCGAATGGTTTCCACCTGGCTGTCCCCTAGTTTCTGGCAAAATTTGATTCAGTAGCGCTGCTCCAGTCGTTCCGCCATTTTCCTTGCAATGAAAATCCGGCGAGAGAGCTACACATGTCCTCACACAAAGGCTGCTTACCAGCAAATGATGCAATCGACAGGCGTGAAAAAGTTCACGCATGCGCACGAAGGTTCATTGTTTGCTCATGCAAGGGCACGTGAGTCAAACCCATCAGGTTTTTGCAAAAAATATAAAGGTCTGATATTTTTCTAACAGACCTCGTACAAATAAACCGGACATAAAGGCAGAAGTGAGACCATGCCAGCTGTTAAAGATATGGAGGAAATCAAACGATCGTTGAACTTTGTCTGGTGAGTTAGCACAGCTAACACAACAGAGTCTGCTCAAACTGCTGGATGAAGTAGCAGCACTCAAAGCTATGATCAGAGAAAGGGACCAACAGATGTATATGCTGGAACAACTGTTGTGTGGGCCGCCAGAAGAGGTACTGCTGGCCCACCACCAGAGGGCACCCTGCCTGAAGTGCGGGCTTCAGCCACGAGAGGGCGCCGCCGCCACGGACACAGCCGGGGGTGACAGCTGTCACTCATTATCTCATGACAGCTGTCACCCATCTACACTTCATCATTCCACTCCATAAAAACCGGACGTCATCTCCACCTCGTTGCCGAGATATCATCTACCTGTGAAGGTAATATCCTCAGCCAGAATCTAATTGTGTCTTAGTCTGAATTCATTTTGCAGCTGCTTTCCTGTGGAGTGCCTTATCAGTGAGGTTGGCGTAATCAGCGACAGCTTCGCTTCACACCCCAACCAGATAAGTGTTTAAGACAGGAGCTGCACGAGTGTGTGTGTGAGAGGTGGAGGTGGATTCTCCACCTTTGTTGTTACTGGGTGTGCACGCACCCACATCTTATTGTTTTTGCTCCTCGCCAGCAGTACCAGATCCGACATTCGGAGACGGTGGCCACCTGGGGACTCGGGACTTGGCGGCTCCAGTATTCTCCAGGTTCGGTGGCGGAGGAAATCGTGTGTTTCCGGTTCTTCTTAGGACAGACTTCTTCTATCCTCGAGCCTGCCCACATGTCACCTTTGTGGATTGACTGTTTTCACAAATTCTGTAATCCACTGTGTTTTGGTTGTGCTCTTTCACAACAGTAAAGTGTTCATATTCGACTCTTTCATTGTCCGTTCATTTACGCCCCCTGTTGTGGGTCCGTGTCACTACACTTTCCCAACAGGATATCTCGGCCAGCGTCATGGATCCCGAGGGGCATCACCCATCTGTTGAACAGCCAATGGAAGAGCAGGGTGCACAGGCGTCCATGTCACTACACTTTCCCAACAACGTGTTGATGAATTGGAGCAGTATACGAGGAGAGACGACCTAGTGATCTCTGGGCTCGAAACAAGACACCGCTCCTATGCTGGGGCAGCAGCTAACGAAGAGACAACAGAAGATGCTCTGAGGGAAGAACTGCAGTTGCTGGAGGAACAGGTGGTGGATTTCCTAAATAGTAAACGTATAAACATCTGCAAGGAAGCAATATCTGTTTGCCATGTATTGCCACGAAAAACTGAGAAATCAAGGCCTGCTATTGTCACTCGTTTTATTAGCAGGAAACAGAAGAACAATGTTCTAATGCAAGCAAGGAATCTGAAAGGAACAAATGTGTTTATAAAGGAACACCTTACAAAGAAAAAAGGAGCTCTCACAAGGGAGGCAAGGCTGCTACAAAAGCAGAAGAAAATCATTGGGACTTGGACACGGAATGGGAATGTGTACATCAAGGATCTGGATGAATCTATTAAAGCTGATAAATGACATAAAAGAACTCGAGAGGTTTAAATCTGGTCAATAAATGCCTGGAGTGAGGAAAAGACTGCTTCTGGAATGGACTGGGACAACTGATTAGTGAATAACAGATTGGAAAGTCACTCCTATGGACACATACATGAATAATACATATATAGATACAGATGATGACAAAATTTATGATTTAGAGAAATGCGAGGTCTGTGATAAAAATAATATTTTTTTTCAAAAACTATATGGATTTGAATCACGTGCAATTGCATCAGCCAACCTTGAACCCTCGTGCACATGCGTGTCACGCCTGTCGGTTACGTCATTCGCCTGTGGGCAGGCTTTGAGTGAGGAGTGGTCCACCCCTCCCGTCGGAATCCCTTTGTCTGACAACTTCCTGAGAGACTGGCGCTTTGCTTTATCAAAATTTTTTCAGAAACTGTGAGGCAGATCGAAGTGGACACCGTTCGAGAAATTCAGCTGGTTTTTGGTGAAAATTTTAACAGCTGATGAGAGACTATGGAGTGTTACTGTCGCTTTAAGGACTTCCCACGGAGCGGGACATCGCGCCGCACTCTGAGGCACTGTTGTCAGCCTGTTTCGAGCTGAAAACCTCCAAATTTAAGCCTCTGTTGACCCAGGACATCGTGAGAGAACAGAGAAGCTTCAGAAGAGCTCGGGATCAGCAGTTTATCCAGACATTCCACTGTTAAAGGAGATTTTGTAATGAAAGACGTGCGGATGGATTGGCGCGTCGGCAGGCAGCCGGCGCGCTCCACCACAGGAAAAACACCTCCGTGTTGATAACCATTTGTAAAAACCAGGCGGCTTTTGATTGCTTTCAGTAGAGTGTGTATCTGAGCAATTGTTTAACAGCTGGACATGTTCCAACTTCCTTAAGGCTTCCAACGGAGGTGTTTTTCCTGTGGCGGCGCACCGCGCCGGCTGCCTGGCCAACACGCCAATCCATCCGCACGTCTTTCATTACAAAATCTCCTTTAACAGTGGAATGTCTGGATAAACTGCTGATCCCGAGCTCTTCTGAAGCTTCTCTGTTCTCTCACGATGTCCTGGGTCAACAGAGGCTTAAATTTGGAGGTTTTCAGCTCGAAACAGGCTGACAACAGTGCCTCAGAGTGCGGCGCGATGTCCTGCTCTGTGGGAAGTCCTTAAAGCGACAGTAACACTCCATAATCTCTCATCAGCCATTAAAATTTTCACCGAAACCAGCTGAATTTCTCAAATGGTGTCCACTTCGATCTGCCTCACAGGTTCTGAAAAAATTTTGATAAAGCAAAGCGCCAGTCTCTCAGCAAGTTGTTAGACAAAGGAATTCCGACGGGAGGGGTGGACCACTCCTCACTCAAAAAGCCTGCCCACAGGCGAATGACGTAACCGACAGGCGTGAAAAAACTCTTGCATGCCCACGAGGGTTCAAGCTTGTCTGATGTAATCACACGTGACACAAATCCATATAGTTTTTGAAAAAAATCAAAAGGTCCAATACTTTTCTCACAGACCTCGTATGATGAATCCATTTTGCTGTGTAAGGTCAAAAATGTGTGAATATTATACAGCTCAAAAATATAATGCTTAAATGGGTAAAAATGAGCACAAAGCACTGTCCATCATTCATTTCAATAGTTGAAGTTTAAAATGCAATTTAGCAAAAATAACTGAGTATCTGAATCAGTTAAAAAGAAAATTTGAAGTTATTGCATTTACAGAAACTTGGTTGAAAGATAATTATGTTAATATTGTTCAGATATAAGGGCACACTGTTTTATTTAAATAGAATAAACAAAAAAGGAGGAGGTGTTGCCCTCTACATAGATAAAAATATAAAATGCAAAGTTATCGAAGAGAAAACATTTACAGTGAATTGTTTGATGGGAATTTTTACTGTAGAAATTTGTAATGAAAGGGATAAGAATATTATAGTAAGTTGTGTTTACTGAACGCCTGGATCTTGTGTGAATATATTTACAGATAAGATACTAGAGATGTTTGACCAAATCAATGTTTCTATGTGGGGATTTCAACATAGATTTGAGAAACTCAACTGCATCTGATGAATTTTCAAATATGAAAAGTGTTGGTTTAAATCCCTTGATAACCAAGCCAACTAGGATCACCACACAGTGTAACAAATATCGATAATATATTTACAAATACGTTAAGTAATTTAAAATGCGTTATTTTCATGACAGATGGTGAACATCTTCCAGTATTTGCAATTTTTAAAAATACTTTTTGCACTACTGCCCAGGATGAAGGTATAATATTTGTAAGAGATAGATCAGCCACAGCAGTGGAAGCATTTAGAGAAGCTCTTAGAAATCAGAATTGGGGTTTGGTGTATACTGACAATGTTGATACATCTTGCAACATATTTATGAACATACTTGTCAGCCTCTATGATAAACACTGTTAAAAAAAAGAGTAAAAATAAGTTCTCAAGCAATGGGAAAAAGTATCAATAATCCATGGATGACAAAAGGGTTTAAAAATGCCTACAAGAAAAAGAACTTCATTTATAGAATGTTTCTTAAACTAAGAACAAAAGATGCTGAAACTAGGTCTAAAACATATAAAAACAAACTATTAGGAATTATAATAAGACAAAAAAGGCATTATTACAGCAAATTGTTAGATCAAAATAAAGAAAGCACAAAAGCTACTTGGGGTGTAATAAATACAGTCTTGCAAAAAGGCAAGACATCGAATGAATTCAATAATTATTTTAAAAACATTGGCCCTACCTTGGCCCAACAAATTCCAAACTAGAAGCACTCAGAGTGCAAACCTCCGCCAAGGCCATGGGGTCACTGACGCCGTAACATCTACACGCCGTGGAATCATTAGACCTAAAAACGTCTAACAATGTTTGCTCAATAGTAAAAAAAAGTTTCATCTGCTGTGACTGGATAGCATGTATCCTTAGCACTTGGCATCACAGTTTATTGCAACTTGCACCTTTCCCAGAAGCTACTGTCATCTGAGCACTGATATTAATATTGCATGTGCTTATAGACAAAAACAAATAAGAGACAAAATTCAATTTATTATTCAACTAAACTGCAAATATATTAATTTTTTTTAACATTTATGAAACACTTCTCTAAACAAGGCCATATGGTCACTGACCCTAAAGAGATTCCCTCCTTGGCACAGTGATCTATTTCTTTCTCTCCATCCATCCATTTTCTTCCGCTTTATCCGGAGTCGGGTCGCGGGGGGCAGCCAGCTCAAGCAAGCCGCCCAGACCTCCTGATCCACACACATCTCCTCCAGCGAACCCCCAAGGCGGTCTTTCGCAAAAAATTGTATATAATTAGATTATTAATATATAACCAAAAATAAATGTAATAATATTACAATTTGAAAACAAATGCACCCGAACGTGATGACAACTGCAACTGCTTAATGCTAACTTTTTAACATTGAAATGCCATAGACCATGCTAACGCATTAGCATCGGGATCCAGATCATGATCCGGATCACCACTAAAATTTAATCACTTGTTCCTCTTGTCATTTCCAGCCACTCCACAAAATTTCATCAAAATTCCGTTCAAACTTTTTGAGTTATCCTGCTGAAAGACAGACAAACAAACAACAAACGCAACCGAAAACATAACCTCCTTGGCGGAGGTAATGATAACATTGATCTAGAAACTATAAAGACAATGTCAACAGTATTTTTCTTGAAAAATAGAAATAAATAGTAATTGTCCAGCAGTGTGCAAATAAAATCTAATGACTATACAGATATGAACATGTCGGTAATTAAGAAAATTATAGATGTAATAATTGAACTTTCACATATATATGCAAGTTATCATTTAGTAAAGGGGTATTTCCACACTGCATGAAAATAGCTAAAATAATTCCGCTTTATAAAAAGGAAATAAACATGAATTCACAAATTATAGACCTATATTGCTTCTACCACAGTTATCAAAGATTTTAGAGAAATTATTTGGAGTAAGACTTACTAAATTTATCAGTAAGCATAATGTTTTGACGAACGGTCAACATGGATTTCGCCCAAATTATTCAACTGCTACAGCAATCATGGAATTAACAGAAGAAATTGCAAATGCCATTGAGAAAAAACAGTATTTAGTAAGTATATTGTCGACCTTCAAAAAGCTTTTGACACACTGAACCATAAAATATTATTGAAAAACTATACAAGTATGGTATTCGGGTGTGGCACACCAGTGGGTTACAAGTTATTTAAAAGATAGACAACAGTATGTTGAAATAAACAACATTAAATCAAAATACTGTAATATAGTTTGTGGAGAGCCCCAAGGGTCGGTCTTGGACCCATACTTTTCCTAATTTGTAATGATATTAGTGCAGTGTCTCCATTACTAAAGACAATATTATTTGCAGATGACACAACTATATTTTTTCCGGTGAAAATATCGAAGATGTTTTGGAATTGCAGTGAAAGAATTAAAAAAAATATTAACATGGTTTAATTCAAATCGTTTGTCTGTATATAGACAAGACAAAATTTATGATTTTTTGCAGAGAAGAAAAGATATAGATGTGTCATTATTTACTGAGGATTACAGATTGAAAGAGCACATGAAGTAAAGTTTTTGGGTGTTACTTTAGATGAACATTTGACCTGGAAATCACATACTGACTATGTGAAAATTAAGGTAGCACAAATAATCTGTGTTACATAGGGTTAAACACTTTCTAAATAAGGATGCTTGCTTATGTTGTATAACTCATGATTGTTCCATATCTGACCTACTGTACTGAAGTGTGGGGAATGCTTGTAAACTTACATTAATCCGTTTTTATTTTACAGAAAAGAGCTGTGAGAATTGTGAGTGGAAGAGGATAGAAGTCCAACAAACCCAATTTTTACACAGTGAAAATCTTGAAATTTACTGAATTGGTAGAAATGAATATTTTAAAAACTATGTACAAAGCTCATTTTAAAAAATTACCTATTAATCTACAAAATAGATTCACCAAAAGAGAAAGTAAATAAATTGAAAGGAACTGAAGTTTTTGTAAAACCCAGGTACAGAACTACAACTAAAGAAGTGTATTTCATCAGAGGTGTTGGTTTATGGAACAGTCTTGAAATGAAATAAAAAATTCTAAGTCAATACATGTGTTTAAAAAGAACTTGAAATTGTCTGTGTTGAAAAAATATGAAATTTCAGAGTAGTGCTTTTAAACTGCTCTGTGTTATGCGTTATGAGTATTGTCTTAAAAAAGCCATATGGCTGTTGATGTTTGATGGAACTGTTTTCTTTTGTATGATAGAGCAGATGTCATAAGTTAGTACTTACTGCTCCTTTTCATTCATGGTAACTTGGTAATTGTAATTACTCTTGTGTTTTTGTTTTATTTTATGAATGAAATAAATAAAGAAAAGAAAAAGACAGGTCCACCCCTCTTCATAAATGGAGAACTGTCACCGCCTTCAGTTTTCTGGGCACCCACATCTCCACAGACCATTCCTGGACCTCAATACAGTATATGAAAAAAATTGCCTCAACCTTAAAAAACTGCAATAAAAGGTTTTATTGGTTTAAGTGCTTCTAAGAGTCACTGGCATCTCCAGAAAAAAGTCTCCCAAAATCAGACCCCGGGAACTTGTTTAATTTGCATAATTTCAAGATGGTGGACCCCTGAATTTGCAATATACAGAAAACGTTTTAATGCTTCAATTCAGACCCATAAAATGTATTACTAACAGATAGGAACATGATACCAAAGTACCAAATAATCATAATTAGAATGTCATATGACATCACAGTGATGTAGAAATGACGTATGTGATGACGAAAGCTTTCCATTTGATCAAAATGCAACAATTAAGTCTTTCTGTTGTTGTGGAATGCTTGCCAATATTTGGTGCTGCAGGTCATTTCAACTACCTCAAATCAGCTTACCTGTAGCTCCAAAGAATTAAAGATCTTGAAACCAAGAATCCAGAAATGTACCATAAATTTCAGGAGGGTTTTCATGTGAGCCGTAGCACAGATCAATGGGCTGGGTGCTGATCTTGTGAAAGAGACGCTAATGAGGTCACTCAAATACACCGGTGGCCTTACCAGAGGCAGTGGTATGATCGAAGAACAGCACACCCTCTGGACAATGTCATCCCCTGTATGTTCAGAGTACAACATCGCATTCCAAGACCTCAACCATCATGCGTTCACAACTAGTGAGCAACACAAAGACAGTACGTTAGCGAGAATGGAGAGAGACCATTCTGACCTGCAAAAACTTGAAGAAAGGCTCAGGTCATGCAATCTGTTCTCAGCAGATGACAACAGGTTTCGTAACATTGTAACAGGAGTAATAGCTACTGAGTGTTGATGTCAATGACCTGTTTACTGTTGGGCAAAATTGTTGACAAACCCGTTGGCCAAACAGTGGTTTACTTGTTCATTTAAAAGAAAGGACAAAGCAAAAGCACTAGGTGATGGATCTGCAGTCAAGATTTCAACTAAGAAATCATTGCTTTTCCAAAGGCTTATTGTGATTTCTAGAGCCGGAAATGTGTCCTTGTTAGATGTTCTGGCATTTGAATTGAGCCCATTTCACTCTTCACTTTTTGAAGCCAGTGATGTACTTCAAAAAACAGTTGGCCAGGGACATTGAGGAGTTGGCTAATCAGATGTCTGATGCTGCAGTCGCAGGTGATATTCCCAAAACTGAGAGTTATGTACGAGATCGCAATTCCCTAATGCATCAAGTTCCCTGGACAAAAGGCAGCACATATGGCACCATCGCTGGCTCTTATGTGGATTTTATATGGCAAGGAAACTGTTGTTTGATGGGTGCCAAAACATACCATCTACCAAGGATGTCACTCACAAAATCGGCAACACAGACAGCACCCAGTGCTCAGTGTAACCCCTGAAGCAGTGTTCCGTGGAACGAAGGATGAGTTTCTTTCGAGAGGGAATTAACAAAGTCACTCATCAACATAAGTGGTGAGCTTCAAGAGAAAGGTTGTAATGTAGTTAACTGTCAGGGAGACGCCGACTGACAAAGACATAGTATCTTGTGCAAGTATTTTTGAGAGTTCTGGAAAAACGTTTGATGCCATTGAGCAAAGTAGGAACAAAGCAGTGGCTTTGTTATTCTGTGGAAAGCCCTCAGATAATCTGACAACTTTGAGCCATAATTTGTTCAAGGAAAAGGTTGCATCTGCAACAAGTTTTGTTAATCCAGAACGGCTCCCTCCTACTGCATCGGTGACAAAATTCCACTCGTTGACATGTTACTATCAAATGAGGTGTTGGAGTGGTGAGGAGACAAATCTCAATGCCACAGGCTGGGGTTGGAGGACGGAGAATAATATATTCAAACCTGTAATGTGCGATAAATCTCCTGCCCCTGACTCTTTACTAAAGGTTGTGCATTGTAACTGTCAAACAGCATGCACCAAAAGAATGTACTTGTTGAGGGTATGGATTACCCTACAGCAATTTATATAATTCATTTTGGCAGCACAGTCTTGACAGCTGACTATCTGCGTGTGCACAATGGGCACTTGATACAAAAAATGATCAATCCACAAACATAACTCCATAACATTCTGTCACAGATTCTCCAAATTATACCTTTTTGGAATCTTTATGATCAGGGAAATAATGTGGTGTACGTTTCTATATGATTGGAGCATCTTTTAATTTTGACCCCTGTGTAATTCTTCAGTTGACCCCTACTTGGCTGCCTATTGAAAATTCAAGTGGCCAATCAGTTTTTTTTTGTTTTTTTTTTGAGTTAGTGTCTGTTATTATTTGTGCTGAATTTGATGCTGTGTATCACCATTTGCAAGACTTCACTCTAAATATTCTCTTATCTGCTGCACTATATATGAAAGGTAAGAGGCTGCTCTCACAAAGCCTGCTCACAGGCGAATGACGACAGGCGTGAAAAAACTCACGCATCCGCACGAAGGTTCAAGCTTCGCTGATGCAATCACACGTGATTCAAATCCATATGGTTTTTGCAAAAATAAAAAGGTCAGATAGTTTTCTAACAGACCTTGTGTATGTGTGTGTGTGTATATATGGTTGGGTAGGATTACCTTGAAATGTAATCCAAAAGTAATCAGATTACAAGTAATCCAAATGTATGTACATCAGTGACATCAGTGACACCACTTTTTTTAGTAACGAGTAATCTAACGCGTTAATTTCCAAATCAGTAATCAGATTAAAGTTACTTCTCCATATCACTGTGCGTTACTATTATTTTTCATTGTGGGTCGATAGCAGCATTAAACTTGGTCCGTGGGCAGGAGGTCGGGGTTCGACTGAACTGCTCACTTTAAGCGAGCTGTGAGCTTTTCATTCACGCTTTTTTGCAGCTGCTCGACTCGTCCTCACGTCTTAAAGCGTGGTGATCAGCACACCTGCACTGAGCTTTACAAAGACATTTTTATGCTTTTTTTCTCCTTTATTTAGAATTCTGAGCTGAGCTGCTCCGTATCGTCTCGTTAAAAACAGCTGATCCTCTGCGACGTGTCAACAGCTAACACTATTTTCCACTCAAATGCACCTAAACTCTCTTTCTGAGGACCACATGATGTGAAAACGCAATAAAACTTTCTTACCTGTAAATCTGGTCCTGTTTTCTGCATAAATAAATGTTATCCATTCTTTGTGCTCAAACGCCAAAGCAGGGGCGAATCCAGATGGAATGGGGGCGTGGGGCAGGGATGTGCCCCCCTCCCCCACAACACCCCTAGATTAAAGGTCCAGTTTTGAAGCCGTTTTTTACTACAACTACTAATACTGCTTAAAATAATAATTTCGACAAGTAAAATGTTTAGAGAGAATTTAAATGTTCGAAAAATGTTAGAATTTAATAGTTACATTTATAAACAATGTAGGTTTGAAATTGCAAGTTTTACTGTTACAGTGCTGTCAACAGTTAAATATGAGGTCAAGAAAGAGGTCTTTATTTTACTTTTTATAAAACAAGTATTTATTTTCATTGAAGTCAAGAAAGGGTGACTATAAAGTGAGTTTTGGCAAAACAGGTATCATTGTCATGTTGACATGGGTTGTTGTCGGCAGCTGGGGAAAGTAACTAAAAAAGTAACTAGTAATCTAACTTAGTTACTTTTACAATTGAGTAATCAGTAAAGTAACTAAGTAACTTTTTCAAAGTAACTGTGGCAACACTGATGTACATACATACATGTAATCCACATGTATTCTTTCAAAATAATCCTACTCAACCTTGTGTATATATAGTATATACAGTGAGGAAAATAAGTATTTGAACACCCTGCGATTTTGCAAGTTCTCCCAGTTAGAAATCATGGAGAGGTCTGACATTTTCATCTTACGTGCATGTCCACTGTGAGAGACATAATCCCCCCCCCCCCCCCCCCCAAAAAAAAATCCGGAAATCACAATGTAGGATTTTTTTTTAAAATAATTTATTTACTGCTGCAAATAAGTATTTCAACACCTGCCAATTAGCAGAAATTCTGGCCCTCAAAGACCTATTAGTCCGCCTCTAAAAAGTCCACCTCCGCTCCACTTATTATTCCAAATTAGAAGCACCTATCTGAGGTCGTTAGCTGCATAAAGACACCTGTCCACCCCACACAATCAGTAAGACTCCAACTACTAACATGGCTAAGACCAAAGAGTTGTCCAAAGACACCAGAGACAAAATTATAGACCTCCACAAGGCTGGAAAGGGCTACCAGGCAATTGCCAAGCAGCTTGGTGAAAAAAGATCAACTGTTGGAGCAATTATTAGAAAATGGAAGAAGCTAAACATGACTGTCAATCTCCCTCGACTGGGGCTCCATGCAAGATCCCACCTCGTGGCGTATCAATGATCCTAAAAGGTGAGGAATCAGCCCAGAACTGCTCGGGAGGAGCTGGTCAATGACCTGAAGAGAGCTGGCACCACTGTTTCAAGGTTACTGTGGGTAATACACTAAGACGTCATGGGTTAAAATCATGCATGACACAGAAGGTTCCCCTGCTTAAATCAGTACACATCCAGGCCTGGCTTAAGTTTGCCCATGACCATTTGGATGATCCAGAGGAGTCATGGGAGAATGTTATGTGGTCAGATGAGACCAAAATAGAGCTTTTTGGTCTTAATTCCACTCGCCGTGTTTGGAGGAAGAAGAATGCTGAGTACCATCCCAAAAACACCGTCCCTACTGTGAAGCATGGGGGTGGAAGCATCATGCTTTGGGGGTGTTTTTCTGCACATGGGACTGGACGACTGCACTGTATTAAGGAGAGGATGACCGGGCCCATGTATTGCGAGATTTTGGAGAACAACTTCCTTCCCTCAGTTAGAGCATTGACGGTGGGTCGTGGATGGACTTCCAACATGACAGTGACCCGAAGCACACAGCCAGGAATTCTACTCCAGGGAGCTGGAAAGGAGGATTCGGCCGGTAGTCGAACCTCTGATTGAAGAGGGACAAGGTTGGGAAAATGTTGTTTCTTTTTGTGCTATGAAATAAAAAAATGAAATATGTTGGCAACAAAAGTTTCCTTCTGTGAGTGAAAGTTCACTTGCCAGGAAAGCATTCCACACCACACATTGGGAAGGGCCTAATACCCTGGACCCAAAGCACCCTCACATTGTGAGGCAAGAAACATATAGAGTGGTGGTAAGGGTGCTACACTCTTTTTAAATCATAATGACAACAGAAACTACCCAAATGACCCTGATCAAAAGTTTTCCTGCTGTTCTTAATACCGTGCATTTAAGTTAAGCAGTTAAAGCTGCCACTGAATATGTCTTGGACTTCACATCAGTTATGAAGAAATATGATCAGTATGACACTCTATGGTAAATATACGGTGTAGACAGTTCTCAAATACTGACTGACTGTGCAAGAAGGAGAAGAGTGAGGAAAGCCACCAAGACACCCAGTCAACCCAGAAGAAGTTACAGGCTCATGGGACTGTGATTGGAGAAATTGTGTTATGTGTCGGACGCAGTCGGAGAACCGACCAGCGTTTGACAGTAGGACCCAGCATAAAGGAAACAGAGCAAGGTTCAAAGGATAACAGAATTTAATGACATAACAGTGAGTGCTTAATTAATAACATAAGTGCACGGTCTGGCGAGGTGGAAAAACGGTGCGCTCCCAGCAGCACAAACGGTCCGGAGCCAGAACAGTTTGGACCCAAGGACCCCGCCGACACCCCCCAGGTGGCTGCGACCAACCGAGTCTGTGAAAGAAGAAACCATCATGTGAGTCCACCACTCCACACACAGAGAGACCACTCAAAGGTGTACATAATCAGCAACACTTCCTGGCTTAATCACCAATCAGCTTCCCACCCTGCAGGCATGGAACACCCAGTTCAATTCTCCACTGCAGTGGAAGCTGATTAAACGACTAACAAACAGCTCAATATAATAAGCTGTGAGGGACACCATATCTACTGACTGTACTCATGTTAGTCACAAAACCTAAAGTACCTCAGGAAGTGTGCTGACGAGCATGAGACCTCACCCCCTCCTCTTTCACAGACCATGGCATCAAACCTGGTACGGTCTCTGCGTCCATGATGATGAGATGGTTCTCTAAACGTCGATCTCACCCGTCTGGTCACAAGGTCGAGTCTCTGGCAAATACACACTGTGTACTCCAGACTTAAATGCAACCATGCCCCAATCCATATAGATGCACCACAGATGTGAGTCCTGACGAGCTGCACATGACCAGCCTCAGGTGATCAGGGTGAGGTCCTAATAACTTAGCCACACATCAGCCACTCAGTCCTGAACGCATGCCACCTGGAAGGAAAAACAGAAGACAGAAAACAGAAGACAGAAACAAAAGCCAGCGAGGCACCCCAGCCACACAACAGCACCCCACCCTCACAGGAAGCCTCCCGGCGACCACACAAACCTGGCCCAGGAAAAACACCCCCTCCAGGGACCATGGCTGGAAACCGTATCTGCATTCATCTTGCAACTGAATCTTCATCTACAGAACGGTTGACGTCTTCTCCTCTGACTGCATCTTTGCCTTTGTTTCTGTCATTCAATTTGCACAGGTGTGGCCAGGAGTTCTTGAACCTGTGCGGTCAGCCTTTGTCCGACCATGTTTAAAGTCTGTTTAGTCAAAAAAAAAAAAAAACACAAAAAACCAACCACCCCCCCCCCCCCCCCCCCCAGAGGACCGTCCCATCAAACCCCGGGAAGAGGAGAAAAGAAGAACACAACCCAAACTTAAGCTTGCAAACAAAAACAAAACGCTAACACCCCCCCCCGACGACTTGTGGGACCAACACCCCCCAGAGGACATCCCGCCAGCTCCAGGAGTAATAACCACAGCCGAGGTCCCTCTGGGATCCAAAGTCACCCACGGGGACTCCCAGCGCCTCCCAGAGGACCGTTCCATCAAACCCCAGGAGACGCCCCCCCTCATGACTAACAGACCCAGCCCCGGCCGTCTATGGCTAGATGGACCCACAGCCCTTTCCCCCCCAGAGGACACCACAGTCACACCCTGAGGGCGGAAACTGGGGGGAAAAAACAAAGGAAAAAAAAAATACAAACAAAACAACAACCCCAACCCCACCCCCTCAGCGCAGTGGAAACTGGAAGTACGTCCAGTGTCACCAACCACGACTATACCCCAAAAGTCAACCGGGAGGAGTGGAACAGCGGTAATGGCATACGGCACAAGACGGTGCCACCCCTCCGACTTTTAAACCAGCCACCAGCTGCGGGTATATTCCACTGCCCCAAACCTCAGCTACGCCGATGGCGTACAGCTCAAAGGCGCGCTGAAACCAGAGGTGGAACAGGGAAGTAACAAAAAAAAAAACCCTAAACCCCCCCCACCCGGGTGCAGAGGTTACCTGGGAAATGCCCAGCATAACCGAACTGCACCACCCAGCAACGCCAATGGCAAACGGCACAGAGGCGCGCCAAGGCTGGAGGTTGCAAAGGGAATTAAAAAAAAAGACCCCAAACCCCCCCCCCCCGGGTGCAGAGGTGACCTGGGAAACACCCAGCATAACCGAACTGCACCACCCCAGCACGCCAAAAACGTACGGCTCAAACGGCTGGGGCCGGAGGAGAAGACAGGGAATAAAAAAAAATACCCCAAACCCCCCCCCCCCTCCCGGGTGCAGAGGTTACCTGGGAAATGCCCAGCATAACCAAACTGCACCACTCAGCAACGCCGACAACGTATGGCTCACAGGCTGGAGCCAGGGGAAGAGGGAACAATAAAAACAAAAAAAGAAAAAAAAAACCCAATTACCCCCCAGAGGACCGTCCCATCAAACCCTGGAAGGGTGAAACCAAAAGAATAAAAAGAAAGACTAACAAACTAACATAAAGTTACCTGGGTCCTTTCTATGCTCCAGACAGCCTGCACGGTCACGACCCCAGAACACTAATAGTGCTGAACACCCACACAAAAACCAACTCAAAAAACCCCCACAAAAATGAACCAACACAAACTAATAAGTGACTTTACCGTTAAGCTCAAACAATGGAACACACCTGTTCCAGCTTAAGAGCTATAACGGTAATGTGACTCAATCACCAACAGGGGAGCCAAAGTGCTAAAAAAAAAAACCCTTTGGTAACCGAGAAAACAACTCACGCTGCTTTCCCTGTGCGCAGCTATGTGTAACACACAACCAAAATGTGCTTCAACTAAATTACGCCGAAGCTGACACAACAGACGCAGTAGCATCTTCACCCGGGGAGACGGGGCTACAACTGTAACAACAGGAAGCACAGCGACCTGTGCCACAGAACTCCGCCGTGCGCGTTCACCCATTAAAGACACACTCATGCAGCTCCCGTTTTACCTCTTATCTGGTCGAAGTGTGATGCGAAGCCGTCGCTATTCACACTCCACAACAACCCACAGATAAGGCAACACCACAGGAACACGGCTGCAAGAGAGCTCAAATCACTATTCAATAATCGGTTCTCCGACACGCACCATCCGGGCGGAGAGCACCCGCAACTGATCCGGATAACTCTGACGTCTGCTGCCGCCTTCCCGGCGCAGTACCGCCTCTGCTACGCTGGGTCCGTGATGTATTGGCCAGAGACTACTGTTATGTGTTGGACGCAGTCGGGAACTGACCAGCGTTTGACAGTAGGACCCAGCATAAAGGTTTTTACAAGTTTTACTGTAACAGTACTGTCAACAGTTAAATATGAGGTCAAGAAGAGGTCTTTATTTTACTTTTTATAAAAAAGTATTTATTTTCATTGAAGTCAGAAGGGTGACTATAAAGTGAGTTTTGGCAAACAGGTATCATTGTCATGTGTTGACATGGTTGTTGTCGGCAGCTGGGGAAAGTAACTAAAAAGTAACTAGTAATCTAACTTAGTTACTTTTACAATTGAGTAATCAGTAAAGTAACTAAGTAACTTTTTCAAAGTAACTGTGCAACACTGATGTACATACATCATGTAATCCACATGTATTCTTTCAAAATAATCCTACTCAACCTTGTTATATATATGTATATACAGTGAGGAAATATATTGAACACCCTGCGATTTTGCAAGTTCTCCCCGTTAGAAATCATGGAGAGGTCTGACATTTTCATCTTACGTGCATGTCCACTGTGAGAGACATAATCCCCCCCCCCCCCCCCCAAAAAAAAAAAAAATCCGGAAATCACAATGTAGATTTTTTTTAAAAATTTATTTACTGCTGCAAATAGTATTCAACACCTGCCAATTAGCAGAAATTCTGGCCCTCAAAGACCTATTAGTCCGCCTCTAAAAGTCCACCTCCGCTCCACTTATTATTCCAAATTAGAAGCACTATCTGAGGTCTTAGCTGCATAAAGACACCTGTCCACCCCACACAATCAGTAAGACTCAACTACTAACATGGCTAAGACCAAAGAGTTGTCCAAAGACACCAAGACAAAATTATAGACCTCCACAAGGCTGGAAAGGGCTACCAGGCAATTGCCAAGCAGCTTGGTGAAAAAAGATCAAACTGTTGGAGCATATTAGAAAATGGAAGAAGCTAAACATGACTGTCAATCTCCCTCGGACTGGGGCTCCATGCAAGATACCACCTCGTGGCGTATCAATGATCCTAAGAAAGGTGAGGAATCAGCCCAGAACTGCTCGGGAGGAGCTGGTCAATGACCTGAAGAGAGCTGGCACCACTGTTTCAGGTTACTGTGGGTAATACACTAAGACGTCATGGGTTAAAATCATGCATGACACAGAAGGTTCCCCTGCTTAAATCAGTACACATCCAGGCCTGGCTTAAGTTTGCCCTGACCATTTGGATGATCCAGAGGAGTCATGGGAGATGTTATGTGGTCAGATGAGACCAAAATAGAGCTTTTTGGTCTTAATTCCACTCGCCGTGTTTGGAGGAAGAAGAATGCGAGTACCATCCCAAAAACACCGTCCCTACTGTGAAGCATGGGGGTGGAAGCATCATCTTTGGGGGTGTTTTTCTGCACATGGGACTGGACGCTGCACTGTATTAAGGAAGGATGACCGGGCAATGTATTGCGAGGATTTTGGAGAACAACTTCCTTCCCTCAGTTAGAGCATTGACGGTGGGTCGTGGATGGGACTTCCAACATGACAGTGACCCGAAGCACACAGCCAGGAATTCTACTCCAGGGAGCTGGAAAGGAGGATTCGGCCGGTAGTCGAACCTCTGATTGAAGAGGGACAAGGTTGGGAAAATGTTGTTTTTTTTGTGCTATGAAATTAAAAAAATGAATTTATATGTTGGCAACAAAAGTTTCCTTCTGTGAGTGAAAGTTCACTTGCCAGGAAAGCATTCCACACCACACATTGGGAAGGGCCTAATACCCTGGACCCAAAGCACCCTCACATTGTGAGGCAAGAAACATATAGAGTGGTGGTAAGGGTGCTACACTCTTTTTAAATCATAATGACAACAGAAACTACCCAAATGACCTGATCAAAGTTTTCCTGCTGTTCTTAATACCGTGCATTTAAGTTAAGCAGTTAAAGCTGCCACTGATCTTGGACTTCACATCAGTTATGAAGAAATATGATCAGTATGACACTCTATGGTAAATATATATGGTGTAGACAGTTCTCAAATGACTGACTGTGCAAGAAGGAGAAGAGTGAGGAAAGCCACCAAGACACCCAGTCAACCCAGAAGAAGTTACAGGCTCATGGGACTGTGATTGGAGAAATTGTGTTATGTGTCGGACGCAGTCGGAGAACCGACCAGCGTTTGACAGTAGGACCCAGCATAAAGGAAACAGAGCAAGGTTCAAAGGATAACAGAATTTAATGACATAACAGTGAGTGCTTAATTAATAACATAAGTGCACGGTCTGGCGAGGTGGAAAAACGGTGCGCTCCCAGCAGCACAAACGGTCCGGAGCCAGAACAGTTTGGACCCAAGGACCCCGCCGACACCCCCCAGGTGGCTGCGACCAACCGAGTCTGTGAAAGAAGAAACCATCATGTGAGTCCACCACTCCACACACAGAGAGACCACTCAAAGGTGTACATAATCAGCAAACACTTCCTGGCTTAATCACCAATCAGCTTCCCACCTGCAGGCATGGAACCCCAGTTCAATTCTCCACTGCAGTGGAAGCTGATTAAACGACTAACATAACAGCTCAATATAATAAGCTGTGAGGGACACCATATCTACTGACTGTACTCATGTTAGTCACAAAACCTAAAGTACTCAGGAAGTGTGCTGACGAGCATGAGACCTCACCCCCTCCTCTTTCACAGACCATGGCATCAAACCTGGTACGGTCTCTGCGTCCATGATGATGAGATGGTTCTCTAAACGTCGATCTCACCCGTCTGGTCACAAGGTCGAGTCTCTGGCAAATACACACTGTGTACTCCAGACTTAAATGCAACCATGCCCCAATCCATATAGATGCACCACAGATGTGAGTCCTGACGAGCTGCACATGACCAGCCTCAGGTGATCAGGGTGAGGTCCTAATAACTTAGCCACACATCAGCCACTCAGTCCTGAACGCATGCCACCTGGAAGGAAAAACAGAAGACAGAAAACAGAAGACAGAAACAAAAGCCAGCGAGGCACCCCAGCCACACAACAGCACCCCACCCTCACAGGAAGCCTCCCGGCGACCACACAAACCTGGCCCAGGAAAAACACCCCCTCCAGGGACCATGGCTGGAAACCGTATCTGCATTCATCTTGCAACTGAATCTTCATCTAACAGAACGGTTGACGTCTTCTCCTCTGACTGCATCTTTGCCTTGTTTCTGTCATTCAATTTGCACAGGTGTGGCCAGGAGTTCTTGAACCTGTGCGGTCAGCCTTTGTCCGACCATGTTTAAAGTCTGTTTAGTCATAAACAAAAAAGACAAACAAACAACCAAAACCAAACCACCCCCCCCCCCCCCCCCAGAGGACCGTCCCATCAAACCCGGGAAGAGGAGAAAAGAAGAACACAACCCAAACTTAAGCTTGCAAACAAAAACAAAACGCTAACTTTGTGTTACCCACCAATTTATTACGACATGCAATCATTTGGGCCCCACGGACCCGATCATTGTTCGCGAGTCCAATTAATGAACAAACTAAAAGCTGTCTGGTGGTCACCATATATGGCAGCTACAGTGGACCGTTTGTTGAATGAGTGTGAGGTATGTGCACAGTACAATGTCCGGAAATCATTCACAGCCCCTTTAGCCCCATTCCGGTCCTGATGGGCCATTCAGACATCTTTCTTATGGATTTCATAGACATGGGAGCTGAAAATCGAGTTAAACGAATGAGATGTTTTGGTATGATGCAGATTCAGCCGATGGATTGAGGCAGTAGCCTCTGCAAATCAAGACCATAAACGGTAGCCAAATTCTTGTGCCGAGATGTCTTTCCAATTTGGCATTCCAGATACTATCTCATCTGACAACGGTAGGGCTTTTGTAGCCAAGGTTACACAAGAAACATTCAAACAATTGGGTATCAAACAGAAGTTTGGGTGTGTTTATCACCCCCAATCAAATGGGGCGGTGGAACGGGCTAATGGCATTTTAAAGAACAAACTAGCAAAAATCATAGCAGACAGCAATGGCAACTAACCTGGCTGGATGCGTTGCTGCTTGCTTTATTGTCAATGCGCTCACAAACTAACCGACTAACCCATTTGCACCATTTGAAGCTCTTACAGGTCGGCCGATGCCTATTCCATACCTGAGAGGACCCTACGAAGGACCATCGCTGGAGCAGCTACAAGACGAATGGCATAATTATCTGAGACAGTTAACCCAAATACACAAAACTATCTTTTTGCAGGTCAAAGGTGCTACAGAAGACAGAGAAGCAGAGATTCCACTCGAAATCAGAGCATCCAGCCTGGTGATCTGGTTTACGTCAAGTGTTCAAAAAGAAGTGGGACAGGCCCCGCCGAGAAGGTCCTTTTAAGTTATTCTTGTCTCACGTACAGCAGTCAAAGTAGACGGTAAGGACACTTGGTTTCATTTAAACCACTGCTGTAGGGTTGGTGGCCCAGCGCCCCGCGGCCGAAGGCAAGCTCGTCTTGGCAGAGCCGCCGGGCCAAGGGGGGAAGCAGGAGAAGCCAGAGACCCTACAGCAGCACCGAGGACGGCCACGCCTCCCTGCAGCCAGAAGAAGCACCGAGGGAAGGCCACGCCTCCCTGCAGCCAGGCGAACACCGGCCAAGGCGCTCACAGAGACTGATTGAACAAAGACGACGCACAGCTTCAGAGAGTAGTGGATCCCTGCCAGATAGAGCAGCGACAGACTCAGATGCAGACTCGGAGACAACTGGAGACGTAGGCCAACAGACAGACAGAAATACAGATAGACAGGCCACAGGAGACATCAGACTCGGACAGCAACTCAGTAGATTTACCGACAGAAGAACCGCAGGAAGTACAACCCAGACAAAGCACAGATACACCACACATCCCTAGTGACAGCTCATCTAGTGACGGCTCACTTAGTAGCACATCTAGTAACACATCTCAACAGTCATCAGAGCAATGATTAAGGAATTATTCAAGGGATTGACAATACTACTGGTGGTCAGTATGGGAGAAATAGACATCCAAAACATACAACGGACTGTGCCGTGGCCATGGCCGCAATAGCAGCTAAACAAGGCATTCTAAACACAGGAAAAACATATAATTTGGTATACATTAAATCAAAAGCCTACAAGAACATAGGAATACAGGGAAAGCTGGGGGATTACATATCGAAGCCATTAGCATCAAATGTGAAGAGGAGGGAACGCTCAACATAGAGGTAATTTGTGATAAAAGAGGATGCAGGGAAACCAAGCAAGACGTAACTGTTACAGTACATGAAGCCACAAAATGGGTAAAAATCAACCAAGGAAAAAGAGGACAATTAGAAGCCTAGAAACAAGTAGTCACTTAGGGAGATGGGATCCCAGTACAGACCTAGCCCGCACACAAGGGTTGAAGACCAATTTATTTTACCAATGGTTGAAATTTTCGGCTAGGCAGATCAGTGAAAAGCCGTGCATAGCCTGTCACCGGAAAGGTGTGATACCTCAGGCTAAACCCCTACCTGATATCAACAACTGTTATAGGAGTCCCCAACATAACTCAGACCAAGCAGAATGCTATACACAATGTGTTATGAAAATGGCAGTAGGTGATGAAAATATGCTGCCGACAGTAAACTTTGTCCAGTGCCCCTAAGTACAGAAGGAACCGTTCCACCTATGATTAAAATAGAGAAAGGGATGATACACCCATTCTGTATAGCTAAAGGCTTAGTAGCACAATACATAAGCGATTGGCAGGTAGGGACGACCCAGCCAAAACACCACATAGTGTATGCAAAAGCAGCAAGAATACAAACCGGCTAAAACAGCATGGAACATTACCGTCTGTCACACCCTGCCAGCAGCAGGCATACAGTGTGAACAAATAGTACCGGCCACAGGGGGTCGGTACTTGGACTGAATCTCACCCATGCTTCATGGGTATCTACTCCAAATTTAGCTAAGGGAACGGTACCCTTAGCTGACATCTTTTGGATATGCGGACAAAGAAGGAAACTCCTGTCATCGCTGTCCCCTAATTGGAAGGGCCTTTGTGCTCCTGTGATGCTCACAGGAGCTATAACAGTAATTGAAATGCCAAATTCAATACAACCCATGCCACAGAAACTTCGTAAGAAAAGAGGAATAATGACGTTTAAAACAGACTACAACATCACAGTAAGAAACGGGATACCAGAAGGGATACCCACAGTTAGAAGCCATAGACAGTAGCAGAGTTAAAGCAGATGAAGATGCGGATAAATGGGGATGGGCATTGGCTCTGTTCGGGGTTACTCCAAAAATCCGTTCTAGGTTCCAGGAGGTGCAGTGGATTAATTACTTGTGGTATAATCAGCAAAGATACCTGAACTGGACATTGGCAGCTGTAGGAGCCTTAACAATGCAAAATAGATTAGCTATTGAGATGATGATGGCTGATGAACAAGGAGTTTGTATTATGATCAAAGCCACCGAATGTTGCACAGCTATTCCCATGCGTACAGGGGAAGACGGAAATTTGACAGAGCTCTTAATCACACTTGAGGAGATGCAACAGGAACTGTTAAGTAACTCCATAGGAGGGAGAAATGAAACTGACGATTCTGGATACATTGTAGGGAATGGAATGAATATTGGCCCACTGTTTTCACTGTTTGGGACTCTAAGGAGAGGGTGGATATCATGGAAAGACTGGTTGTACCAGATAGGTGTAATCTTGGCACTAACAGGGTGGCGGTCTTGCTGGTAATATGTTGTGGTATTCCCTTGATAAAATTTCTGGTCAATAAATTGATTTCATCCACAGTAGGACAGCTCCCACTGCTAGCCATCCGAGCCCTAGAAGAAAGCACAAACGAAACAGACAGAGAACCAGAATATATGGAAATGGATGAAATACCAATTATCCTCCCGACAGCCCCCAGCTCCCTAATATTGTGGCGTACACCCCAGATAGGGAGGACTGGGATGGACCGTGCTTGGTGATATTTAGACGAGGAAGAAGACATGCACGCACATTTACATTCACACACATGCACCCACAAAAATGAGGGATAGACAATATCTGAAAGAATGACATGGAGCTGTAATAATGAACGTATATGTATATTACTAGGACACAGGAGTATGGCTGAGAGACCAGACTCCCCTGATCAGGGACCTATGCCTGATCTGCCTCTATCAAGTCTGATTGGACTCTCAGAACTGTTTGGAGAAGAGGATATGCAGGAGGGATGGTTGAGACATGATTGGTCGCCACAGCCGCCTTCCATCCAGCAGCTAAACCAGTTGGCAACAGAAGGATCTTCATCGTTCCAGCACCTGGCGATGACGGCTTCACAGAATCTGCCTGCAGCAAGAGTCGGCCCGAGGACTCCACCATCACCTGAAGGACCCTTTGGACTCAGGAACACACCCCTTCCGCAGATGCCATGGAGACAGTCACATGTGCCAGGGGCAACGATACCCTCCAGGGGAGGCAGCCAAGGTCGGCCATATGCAGCAACCGCCCGAGTGCATCCTAGACCCAATTCACTGCTAGGACTGTCCCCAGCTTTCCACCCCCAAGGCAGGAGAGATATTCTGATCAGCCCAGTACCTCTGGAGGAGGATCAGCAGGGGTAGACCTTAGCCAAACTCACCCACCAGGACAGAGGGGAGCTTTGTACAGGCTACTAAATGCCCAGAGTGTCCCAACCACTTGCCTGTGCGACATCAACAATACTCCCCCCACACACGAAATGCCTTCCCCTTGTACTTCCTGTCCCCTGGACTGCACAACCTTAATCTGGTCATGGTCACCCCACAGGACATGGCAATCTTGGTTCGAGAGCTTCGTCTTCCACAAGAGTCTGTTCCAAAAACCTTGGAGCAGCTCCTGCCCCTCACAAATCACATTCCCCATGAGCTATTTGAGGAAATCATGCCACAACTAAGTCAGACAGCTGCATACCTGTTCAGGATACACCGTGACAATGCCAACATCTCTTGTGCTCAGGAGGGCCTCCATACTCAACTGTGTGGTCTTCAGTCTAGTATGGACATGCTAGCCTGCATGATGGAGCATATGGAAAGGGAACAGCTAGGGCTGGCCACCACCACCCTGAATGTGGGCAAGAATTCTCTGGGGGCCCTGTACAACCTGGCCAAGCAGCACAAGGAGCTGGAAAGATCCATCAGAGAACTGCACGACTGTCTGAAAGCCAGAATTCCTGATCCTTCCCCCCTACCCCTGAAAGGCCAACCTCCCCATGTTCCCCAACTTCTCCCAAAACTTCAGATGCTGAGGAGCGCGGACTGACGTAATGGCACTGAACACGGACTATGATCTTGGTTCTGAGTTTGAATTGCGGACTGGTTTCAGAAATCTGAGTGTAACTAAAAACAAAGAAGGATTATGTTAGTAACGAAAGTTGGGTAAATGTCTGTCCTTACCATCATCTGCGTAACACAGATAAAGCTAAATGCATACACATAGATATCACATTGCAAAGTTATAAAAAGGGGACCCTTACACGGCGTGTTTGTAGATTTAGTAGTAAAGATGCACCATAGGGACCCCTTTTTTCTTAAATTATAGCATGCCTCAAGAGACATGCATTGCCTAAATTTGGTGTCTGGCCAAAACGGGCATTAGAAAACAAGCTGAAAAAGAAGAAAAACAAAGTGGAGAATGTTGAGAAATGGCCTATAATGAAAACCATTATATGATTGACTAAGGCAAATGACTTAAGGACGGACATGAAGGGAAACCATTTATTGTGTTTATCATTTAACTAGACATAGCTGCGCTAACCTTAGAATAGTTTCTTGATTGGTTGACTAAATAGTGGTAACGTAGGGGCTATTTGATGCATTTAAATAATAAATGTGTGATGCTTTAACAAAATAATATGTAGAACCAAGTATAATGGGTTGGAGCCTCTGGTTGAGTGAGTCAATAGATGCCAGAAGATGATTGGTTGCACTGATGTCAATGTGAAGCCTTTACTTTGCCATGATTAAGAGGTTGATGTAACTTGTTTTATGTGGCCATTTTAAGTGCCTTGAATTACACCAAAACTCGATGTTTGAATGTCACCTTGTGTTGATATAATCCAGCTAATTGCTCACCTTGTGCCTTAGTATGTAGGTTCACCTGCACTGCAATATATTTACCGTGTGAAGTATCACTGATATTCATATCCGCACCAGAGTTATCAGTAACTCGAGTGATGTGTTTTTCTTTTTTATTGCAATGCACAAATGAGGATGTCTTGTCAGTAAACAACCCAAGAGTATAGTTGATGTAATGGGACTCTTTCGAGTCCCAGAGGAGGGACTGTAGAAGAATTTTTAGGTCCATATTTGAACTGTGATGAACTATCAAGTGTCCTGATCCGAACTGTATGTCCTCTGGTTGAACTAGCAGGTGTTCAACCCAAAAAAAAGGGCTCTATTAGTCATTTAGTCTGTCAGGGGCTTTCCAAGGCCTTTTAGGTGCTTTCCCGCAGGCCACGTGCGGGGGCCTCAGGCCAGCTGCACGTGTGGCTGAGGCCACGTGCGGAGGGGGCCTCAGGCCAGCTGCACCTGTGGCTGAAGGTCTTTTAAAAAAATCAGTTGTAAATCCTTCATGTTTTAATGGGAGCGTTTGTCACATTGAAATAATGGCCTAACACCTGCTTAGGGTTCACTAGAGGACGCTTCCAATAGAAAACCATGTCTTGGGAATGAAATAAATAAAGTCGAAGGAGGAGCGATGCCCGCGGGTCTCCAATAAATAGACGAGCGCGGTTGTCATATTCAGTCTCTCTAGAGGACTCAGTTTGTCTAAGCTTTGTGTCGAAGGCTTAAATAAACTTAAAAACTCTGTGCATTTTATCTTGCTTAAGGCTGAATTATTCTAAAGTGTTGTGTCTCTTTCTAGCATATCACTTGCAATTAGTTTGTGTTATCTAAAAGACGACCTCCTGAGAAGACCAAAAAGACGAGCCGCGACATTAACTTAAAAAATTATAAAGTCATCAGTTGCATACATTTTGAGTTCTGTTAATTTGTTTGAGTTTACAGTGGGCCAGCAATTATATTAGAGCATGTTAGAGGTATTGATTTGTGAAGCAGTATAGCTATCCTTCTTGCTTCACGGCTTTGCTCCTTCTTGTTTTACTCTGAAACAGGGAGTTAAACTCCTGACCCACCCACATAAATCTAAAAAGTGAATGCTGTGATGTTTTACAAGGAGCTTCTCTGTCATTCTTGTAAAATGTTTCCATACAGGTGTATATTGTTACATTGCATGTTTATCCATAAAATTTCAATGTTAACTCAGCTTATTAGGTTCATGTAATAAACCAATATATGGGATATTAGACAAAACAAAGTTTTCTTTAGAATTGATCTGTTGCATCATCGTTCACCATGATGTGGTCAGTTTGTCCTTATGTACTGTTTTTAATTTGGTGAATTATGATTATCATTTATTGTTTGAGTTACTGTCAACACAAACTGGCTGAGATTCACTCACTCTTCTACGTTTTTGCCTTCCAAACACTATGCTGTTACCACAGTCATGAAGATTGTGTTTCAGTTAAAATTGAGTCCCCAAAAATGCAAGCAGCCAAACACAAAAGGTATGGAGCCGAGTCTCCAATTCGCCCAGCCTGGCTCCAAAGCTACGAATAAGCTACACTTATTACAAGTACCATTACTGCTAAATGAGGCCGAGGAATAACTAAACATTTCACACCCAGAGCAGAAAAGTGCGGGAGAGACAGGAGAAGCCGCCATGCTAAATTGGCTAAGAGCTAGTAGCTACGCTAAGCTAGCGGATTCCTAAAAACACGCAAAGTGAATGTCTAAATAATTTAGAGGTGATTCAGCAGAAGGAGTGCTTTAGTTAAGGCACGTAAAGATTACACTGGGAAACAAATCGTAATCTAGATAACTAGATCAATCTAACTGCGCAGATTTAACAGATACAGAAAAATACCGCTGTGCTCCGGAACAGGAAGTGATACAATACCGCAGTGAGAGCCAACCACCAGTAGAGGCAAGCCAATGCCAATGAAGCCAACAGGACCACATCATCTGCAAAAAGCAGTGATGAGACCCTGAGCCCATCAAATTGGAAACCCCCCTCCCCGACTATGCCTCGATATCCTGTCCATGAATATCACAAACAGGATTGGTGACAAGGCGCAGCCCTGCTGGAGGCCAAAGCCCCACCAGAAACAAATCCGACTTACTGCCTAGCACCCGAACACAGCTCTTTCTTTGTGAGTACAGAGATTGGATGGTACTCCCGCAGCACCTCCCATGGTATTTCCCGGGGTACCCAATCATACGCCTTCTCCAAGTCCACAAAACACATGTAGACTGGATAGGCATACTCCCAGGAACCCTCCAGGATCCTTGTGAGAGTGAAGAGCTGGTCAGTTGTTCCATGACCAGGATGGAACCCGCATTGTTCCTCTTCAGTCAGAGGTTCTACTATTGGCCGAACGCTCCTTTCCAGCACCCTGGATTAGACTTTACCAGGAAAGCTGAGTAGTGTGATGCCCCTGTAGTTGGCACACACTGTCTGGTCCCCCTCTTTAAATATGGGGACCACCACCCCAGTTTGCCACTCCTTAGGCACTGTCCCAGACCTCAACACAATGTTGAAGAGATGTCTCATCCAATCCTCTACACCCAGAGCCTTCAGCATTTCTGGACAGATCTCATCAACCCCCGGGGCCTTGCCAGTGCAGAGTTGTTTGACTACCTCAGTGACTTCCACCAGGGAAATTGATGAAAATCCTCCATCAGCTTCCAGCTCTGCTCCTACTATAGAGGGTGCTCAGGTCTGATGCAGAAGTTCCTCAAAGTGTTCCTTCCAGCACTGGATTACATCCTCAGTTGAGGTCAACAGAGTCCCATCCTTACTGTAGACAACTTGGATGGTTCCCAGTTTTCCCCTCCTGAGGTGCCTCACGGTCCATCAGAAGCATCTTGGTGCTGACTGAACGTCCTTCTCCATGGTTGCTCCGAACTCCTCCCACACCCACTGCTTTGCCTCCCCCAGAACAGAGGCTGCTGCCCTTTGGGCCTGTTGATACCTTGTAACTGCCTCCAGAGTCCTAGGAGATAACATATGAAGGACTCCTTCAGTCGGACGGTTTCCCTGACCATCATGGTGTTCGAGGGTTGCCGCCCCTTGGGGCACCTAAGACCTTCAGGCCACAGCTCCCCACTGCAGCTTCAGCAATGGAAGCTTTGAACATTACCCATTCTGGTTCAATACTCCCAAACTCCTATGCTAGAAAAGCTCCTCCAGAGGTGTGAGTTGAAGATCTGTCAGACAGTGGGCTCCTCAGACATTCCCGTTCACCCACACAACCCGTTTGGGCTTACTAGGTCTGTCCAAAGTCCCCCCCATCCTCTAATCAAACTCACAACCAGATGGTGATCAGTTGACAGCTCTGTCCATCTCTTCACCAGAGTGTCCAGAACATGCTGCCTCAGATCAGGTGATACAATTGATCATCGATCTTCGGCCTAGGGTGCTCTGGTACCATGTACACTTATGAGCATCCTTATGTTCGAACATGGTGTTTGTTTATGGACAGTCCATGACTAGCACACAACTCCAAAAAACTAAATGACCATTCGGGGAGGTCGTTCCTCTTCCAATCATGCCTCTCCAGGTATCGCTATCATTGCCCGTGTGTGTTGAAGTCCCCCAGCAGAACAATGGAGTCCCTGAATGGAGTCCTGTATGGGGCTCCAGTCAGGCCAAATACTCCAAACTGCTGTTTGGTGCATATGCACAAACAAGTAAGTGTTTCCCGGCCGGAGGCAACCCTCATCTATTGGGTAAACTCCAATGTAGCGGCGCTCAGTCTGAGATTTGTGAGTATCCCCACACCCGCCTGGTGCCTCACACCCTGGGCAACTCCAGAGAAGAATAAGGTCCAACCCCTATCAAGGAGAGTGGTTCCAGAGCTGAGGCTGTGCATGGAGATGAGGCCACCAGATCTAACTGGTATCGCTCCACCTCCCGCACAAGCTCTGTCTCCTTCCCTCACTGTGAGGTGACGTTCCACACCCCAGAGCCAGCCCCTGCCGCCTGGGTCTGGTCCACCGAGGCCCTCGACTTTCACTGCCACCCATGGGACAGCGCACCCGACATCAGTGGTTCCCCCTGCGGGTAGTGAGCCCATAGGGTGGAGATGATAGGTCCACGTTGCCTATTCTGGCTGTGCCCAGCAAGACTCCGTGGCAAGCCCAGCCATCAGGCGTTCGCTGACGGGCCCTACATCCAGGCTTGGCTCCAGATGGGGGCCCCGGCCTGGGCCACATTTCCTCTGCCTTATTTTGTTATGGTGTCTTATGAACCATTCTTAGTCTGGCCTCTTGCCTGAGACCAATTTGCCATGGGAGAACCCTACCAGGAGTACAAGGCTCCAGACAACACAGCTCTCAAGTTCATAGTGGCACACAAACCTGTCCACCACAATAAGGTGATGGTTCCCGGAAAGTACATACAGAACAAAATAATACCTAAAGTGCACAAACAAGCATACCACAACAAGAGCAGGGACGACTGAAACTAAGAAAGAAGAAGACCAAATTTGATCACATTTAATACTTTAAATTAGTCAACACACTATATGGATAAGTAAGACATACTTGAGATTATTATGCTTGTAGCATCACTTCTCACTGCTTACATTATGTATATAAGGTCATGTAACAATTATCAAATGACTCTATTTTACTTAACTAAAATGATTATTGACTACTTTTCTCAAACTCAAACTAATTTATTGAGTTTAATGTGGCAGTATATTTTGAAGAAAAAAATTCACGCAAAAATGAAAGGTGTGAATTTTTTTTTTTTTTGAACATGCAACACAAAAACTAACATTTAATACTTTAACTGAGTTACATTTTGAATTATTTTCCAATTTTATCCAAATTGAAGCCATATATCAGAGGATTCATAATGGGGGATAAACAAGAAATTGAATTTGAAAGGAGCCAGCTGAGGTGGCTCGGGCATCTTTTCTGGATGCCGCCTGGACGCCTCGCTGGAGAAGTGTTCCGGGCATGTCCCATCGGGAGGAGGCCCCGGGGAAGACCCAGGACACGCTGGAGGGACTACGTTTCTCAGCTGGCTTGGGAATGCCTCAGGGTTCCCCCAGAGGAGCTGGGCGACGTGTGTGTTGATCGGGAGGTCTGGCGGCTTTGCTTGCGCTGCTGCCCCCGCGACCCGACCCCAGATGAAGCGGAAGAAAATGGATGGATGGACAAGAAATTTCGATTGCAACAAAAGCGTGGCACACAAGTTTGCATAATTTTGACATTACCCCCATCAAACAAGATTTGTTTTTGGTGCCATTTGTCTCTGTCCACCTGTGTGTTGACTTACAGCAGGATATGTCAAAGCCCATCATTAGATTCAATGAAATTTGTTCAGCAGGTCTTGGGGTCAGAGCGTCTCACTTGGGACTTCCGACAAGGATGGTCGTATTCCTCTCCTCTCATCCTTTTTCTGTTCTCTATTTCTGCTCCAACCTTCAAAGTCCCAGCTTCACCAGACTGTGAATTCTTCAGACTAAGATTTGGATTAACTATGGAACTGATCAGCTGGTCTCTCAACGCTACTGACCACCATTTTTTTTCGACAAGGAAATCAGGGTTGGGGGACCCTGCGTGCCCTGATGGAACCTACCCAGTGGGCTATGCTCTCAATGCCTGAGAGAGACAGAGTGTGACATGCTTGGCTCCATTCTCTGTGGAAGACGTTGAGGATTTATTTTTATTTGCTTTATGGTGGGAGGTTTGGTGCTGATTGGTTTGTGTGCTGACCTGACCCACAGGAATATTAGCAAGATGGCTGCTTCCAGAATCTCATCTCCTCATAATTCCGTCACATTAATGAGTTGACAATGCTGTGTAATCTCAGACTGCGTGAACTCTTGAACTAAAATGCAAAATGGAGACCATCTTGAAGCACATACGCTGTATTGCAAAAGAATGTGCTGCTGAGGACCGGAGAATAGTCTTCATAAATTTGGACTCGAGATGGTCAGAGGTGCAGTAAATGAAATTCTGTATCTCTCCGCCTAACATCAACATGGCAGCCTTATCGGCTCCTGAAGGTCAAATACCCTGCTCTTCCCCCAGAAGCATCTATGGCTTTGAAGGAATTCGGCTCCCCCTTCTCATCTATTTACTCCCCCCCAGCCTGCTGTTACCTAGCAATGTCAGACTTTACACACACATGGACAGAAACTGACAAACTAACTCATATGCACAAGACACATGTCTCCCTCCTTCCATCCCTATTACCCTCCCCCGTGTCTCTCCACACCCCCTCACGCTGGCTTCCTCCCTGCCACCTCAAAGGCAGCGCTGTTTTTACTGCTGCAGCCTTCAATCCCCCAAGCTGCCGGTGCAGGCCCCGCCTGCTGTGGCCTTCACCCACTTTACCTCAATTTGGATGACGGACTGCTTCAAGTTTAGTGCACAAACAATCTCAAATGTATTTGTGTTGTCTTTAATTCTGATGTGTGCCATTATTATGGTAAACAAGTATTAATTGCTGTATCTTGTCTGAGGTAATTGAAGTGTAAACGTAATTTCATTGTTGTTGCACTCGTGTAATGACAATAATCTCATCAGAGTGCTCAGAACTGAGCGTCAGCCCACCAACCTTTTTTATTCTAAGTAATTGTGAGGAACACAATTGAGGACGAGGATGAGGACCAAATCTAATCACATTAATAGTTTAAATTAGTTGACACACTATTATGTATAAGTTAGTCATACTTGAAACTATTAGGCTTGCAGCATCAGATCTTATGTTACTTTATGTAAGCTCATGTAACACTTACCAAATGACTCTACTTAAATGATTATTGACTACATTCCTCAAACTAATTCATCAAGTTTAATGACACAGCATATTTTTAAGAAAAAACATTAGAAAAGCAAAAATTCCTGGCAACTATTCACTTCCAGCACCAATCTGTGTCAGTTCAGGCTCTGTGGACTCCGGGGCAGAGGGTAATTTCCTTGATGAACACAGTGATTTCCCAGGCTCACATTCTGGTCATAGAACTCTGCACTCCCGTCACGGTGAACACCCTTGATGGCACTAGTTTTCTGGTCATCATGCATCAAACGTTAGGTTAGGTTCTTGGTTTATTCCTTGTCCTCCCTGTTGTTAGGGCTCCTGGCTCACCTTACACAATTCAGTGATTGCTTGGCCATCCAGGACAATCACCTGGTGGAGCAAAGCCTGCCACCTTAGGGGTTTACGATATTTCAAAGTGCCAGACAGTCAGACCATCCACCACCGCATCTCACCTCCATTTCCATCAACTATCATGATTTGGGTGAGGTGTTTAGCAAAGATCAGGATCTTTTTCTCCCCCCACATAAACCATGTGACTGCTCTATCGATTTACTTCCGGGTGCATCCCTACCCTCCAGTAAGCTTTAAATCCTGTTATGCCTGTTTATTTGGATCCCCATTAGCTGCAAAGCTGCAGCTACTCTTCCTGGGGTCCACACAGGTTTAGAAACACAAATCAAAAATACATTTTCTCTCGCTCTCTATATGAAAATAAAAATCAAGAGAATACAAAGCTAATCAAATTAATCATTGTCTATATATGTTTAAAGGTTTGACTCAGATTACTCATTATACCAATAAATGCTGTTTCAGAAGTTTTTTAAAGAAACATTCATTTGCAGTGAGTTTAATGTGATCCAGTAATAAATTCTATTCCTTCATACCCCTAAACATGACAGTGTTCTTGATGGCATTGGTTCTAGCTACAGGTAGCGTAAAGTTTCCCACCATAGCATGTCTGGTTCTGTAACTATGATTGTCTGAACTAAAAGAAAAGTTCCTAAACAAAATATAAGGTAACTTAGTGACAATCTTTCTGTTAGAAATGATCAGTGAATATAAACGTTTGTCTTTGACTAACAGCCAGTTTAAATTTTTATGCATTGTAATATTTGTGCTATACGAGCAGCCCTATTTTGAATAATTTGTAATTTATTTCTCATTTCTCCAGTAGCATTTGACCAAACTACTGGGCAATAGTCCAGATATACTAATAGTAATGCGTTAATAGCATAATTCGTTGTAGTACAACTAGAAACCTTGCGTGTCTTCTCATAATCGATATACCCCTGCCCATTTTTACAAAAATATTGTTTTTTCCATGATGATTTTGAATCCACCACTACACCCAGCAGCTTGGTCTCATGTACTTGATTTATTATCATATTATTCATTTTAATGTTTAATATGGGGTTTTTCATAACACATCTGTAGCCAATACCATACAGTTAGTCTTTTCTGTATTTAACACTTTGTTAGATGTTACCCAGTCAACTACATTGTGCAATTCCATATTTAAAACAGTTTCTAAGATCATTGCATGAGCGTGCTGATGTATAAATGTTTGAATCATCTGCATATATCACTATACTAGACTTATGTAAATATTTGTGAAAATTGTAAATAATAATGGACCGAGGCAACTCCTTTGTGGCATTCCACATACTACCCTCCTGGTGTTAGAGAACCAGCCATTAAAAAACGCTGTCTGTGTTCTGTTAAATAGGTAACTATAGAACCAAATCAGAGCTGATAGCTCAAAACCATAACAAGCAAGTTTTTTTTTCAATAACAAATCATGGTCAGTGATATCAAAATCAGCAGAGAAATCGAGAGGAATTGATGGAGCAGTACATAAGGGACTCTCTGGCAGCAGGTCTCATCGATCCCTTGTGATCCACCCTGGGGGCAGGCTTCTTTTTCATTGGGAAGACGGATGGGACCTTGTGCCTGTGCACAGATTTTTGGGGGTTAAATGCCATTACAGTCCTCAACCGTTACCTACTACCATTCCTAGATTCAGCATTCAACTCCATGCACAGGGCCACAATTTTCACCAAGCTGGATTTGTGCAATGCCTACCATCTCGTCAGGCTCAAGGAGACGGATGAGTGGAAAACGGCGTTCGACATGACATTAGGGCATTTTAAGTATTTGGTCATGCCCTTCGGCTTTATAAATGCTCCCGCCACATTTCGGGCATTAGTTAATAACTTGCTCAACGATTTCCTCAACCACTTCGTGTTCTTGATGACATACCTATCTTCTCCGATAATCTCACTGAACACATCCACCAGGTACTATTGGTCCTTTAACGACTCAGTGAGAACCGGTTACCCATCAAAGCAGAAAAGTGTGATTTCCAAAGAGACTCCATTTCTATCATATGACTCATTTTTGACCATAATCAAATCAAACCCGAGCCAGTCAAAGCAGTAGCTGATTGGCCAACTCCATGCAACAGTTTTTAGGATTCTGTAATTTCTACCCCTGATTTATATGTAACTTTAGTCAGGTCACGGCTCCACCAAAAAAACTCACCTCTTCTAAGACACCCTTCAGTTGGTTCACCACTGCTGAACCTGCTTTTCAGTCACTTAAACATTGTTTCTCTACAGCCCCCGTTCTCATTCAGCTGGACCCAGTCCACCAGTTCATTGTGGAGGTCGATGTCTCAGATCCCAGGATCAGGGCAAGCCTGTCCCAGTGGGCTGAAGGTGATCAACACCTCCATCCGTGTGCCATTGCCTCCCGATGTCTGTCTCTCACTGAAGAGAATTATGATGTTGGTGGTCAAGGAGGCGCTGGAGAAATGGCAGCATTGGCTGGAAGGTACAGCCGTTCCCTTTTTAGTATAAACAGATCGTAAAAACCTTGCTTACATCCAGTCAGCCAAGAGAATGAATTCACGCCAGGCCATGTGGTCACTTTTTTTGAATGTTTTAACGTTACAACCGCCTACAGATATGGATCAAAGAACAGCAAACCTGACACTTACTGCAGCGGATAAGAGAATATTTACAGGGGAATCCTGCAAATGGTAAAAGCATCAAATTCAGCAGAAAAACTCCTCAGACAATCCTTTTGAAAAAAAAAGGTGGCCACTTGAATTTTCAATCGGTGGTCAGGTAGGGGTCAATTGAAGAATTACAGAGGTCAAAATTAAAAGATGCTCCAATCATATGGAAAAATATTCCACATTATTTGCCTGATCATAAAGATTCCAAAAAGGTATAGTTTAGACTATCTGTGACTGAATTCTATGGAGTTACAGGATAAAAACAGCAAGAATGGTGACAAAGGTCAGTTTCATTTTGTACAGGGGTCAAAAGTTAAAGTTGCTACAATTTTGGTAAAAAGTGATGCAAATTACTAGTTGAGTTAACATGGCTTTAAAAAGGAATAGTTTGGACCATGTATCATCCTTACTTATCATGTTACGGGGTAACATATATCACGTCATAGAATCCAATAAACGTACACCTTGTTTCTCCTTTACTTTGGAGACCAAGCATTCAACACTGTTCCATTTATTAATCCTATTAGCTCAACCAATAATTTGGTTGACTTCAGGCAGATGTTAAACCAACATGGTGGTAGGGATGCTCACCTGGGACATTGAAAGGTTTGTCCAGGATGCTCAGCAACGCCATCTGGATCTAGGAGGAGGACTTCTCGGCAGGCTTTTTGTATGATCTTCGACCTGGTATGGCATTCTGGAGTTTAGCCACAGCTCCAAGATTGCCTGTCACCCCAGAATTACCTATACTTTGGACACTGTCTCCCTCCACTTCTGGTGGCCCACCATCCAGGCAGATGTAAGGGACTTTGACCTGGTCTGTACTAGGGTTGGGTATCGAGAACCGGTTCTTTTCGAGTACTGTTAAGAAATGATTCGATCCACTGATATCAATAGCCTTTGTGCTTAATGATCCCCTTATTGGTCCTTCAGAGCGGCCATTGTTTTTGAGTCTGTTTGTCAGGAAAATTATAATTTTTCTACATTGATTACAGACCCTGTAGCAGCTCTGTTTTCAACTGTTTCTGCAGCGTGACACCACCTTGAAGAATGAACCAATGAAGCAATGCTTCGATCCACTTGGTTCATTGATTCGCTGCTCTTCAGGAACGGCAAGTCTACATCTTAACCCCTCTCAAAGCCATTAAAATACCATGAGTCACTTTTGTGTGGATTAAAGTCGGTAACTGGGACTCATTTCTCCTCCGTTCCATTGGCACAGCTCCAAACACTGCACCGCTCTCTGCCGAGACAGAGTCCGGTCGGAATTAATAACTTCAAAACAAATTGCCTCTTTAAATAAAACACCTCTTTACAAACATTGTAATACAGACAAGAAACTACAATCAACTAAAATGTTTTCCTCCCAAAATGAGACATCCTGCATTCTTTATGAATTACATCCTGACATGCAGCACAGTCCAGCTGCAAGAGCTCAGCTCCATGTATGGAAAGACATTCAATGCCAATAATGTCTGAAAGGAAATGCTTTGAACAAACTACAGATTTTGTTTATTTCTATTGTCAACCCAATTCCAATGAAGTAAAATGTAAATAAAAACAGAATACAATGATTTGCAAATCCTCTTCAACCTACATTTAATTGAACATGCCACAAAGACAAGATATTTAATGTTCAAACTGATAAACTTTGTTGTTTTTGTGCAAATATTCGGTCATTTTGATAAGGAATCGGATCAATAAGCGGAATCGATAAGAGTATCGATAGCGATTAAAATCTTATCGATACCCAGCCCTAGTCTGTGCCATGGGCAAACCATCTCATCACCTCCTGCTGTCCTCTTCTGATCATTGCCTGTGCCTAGCCCCCCTGGTTTAACATCTGCCTGGACGTCATAACTGTACTCCCTCCTTTCGAAGGTAACACCATCCCTCACTGTTGTAGACCAGTTTTCCAAGGCAGCACACTTCGTGACCCTGCGCAAACTGCCATCAGTCCAGCAGACTGCTGACCTCCTAGTCCACCGTTTCTTCCGTCTGCAGGGCATTCCATCAGACTCGTGTTGAAACAAGGAACCCAGTTCTCCTCCCACATCTGGAAGTCATTCTGTGGCTGCACTAGGCCCATGATTAGTCTCTCATCCAGCTTCCATCCTCAGACTAATGGCCAGGTGGAGCGGGCTAACCAAGAACTGGAATCCGTCCCCCACCCAGCCACGTGGAGTGCCCGGTTGCCATGGGTGGAGTATACCCATAACACCCAGATGAGCTCAGCCACGGGAATGTCACCGTTTGAGTGGTCCCTGGGATGCCCCCACTGTTTCCAGCCCAAGAAGAGGACGTGGCCATGTCATTCGTGGTGCCTAACTGCAGCAATGTCAAAAGGTGTGGAGATCGGCCCTTTCACACTGCTCCAGATGAGGGACTGGACCAGATGCCATGCAGACCAGCATTGACCCCGGCCCCCCCCCCAGTATTGCTCAGGTCAGGACATGTGGTTGTAAGCAAAGGACATCCCTTTGAAGGTGGAAGTACAGAAACTGGCTCCCTTTTGTGGTGGACTGAGTGCTCAATGCTGGTGGTGATCCAGCTTCATCTGCCTCGTTCTTTATGGATACATCCATCCTTCCAGGGTCTCCTCACCTCAAACAAGTACACACCAGCCTATTGTGCACTCTGGCCAATCCCCCGGCCCATGTTCTCACCGTGTTTGCGTAGGTTCTCTCTGGATGCTCCAGTTTCCTCCAACATCCAAAGACTTGCAGGTTAATTGAACTGGACACTTTAAATTGGCCGTATGTGTGGGTGTGAATGTCTTTGTCTATATGTGGCCCTGTGGCGTCCAGTCCAGGGTGTACCCTGCCTCATGCCCTATGACTGCTGGGATAGGCTCCAGCCCCCGTAACCCGATCTTGGATAAGCGTTTGAAGATGTGTGTGTGTGTGTGTGTAATACAGTAGGTGGTGAGCATGCGGTTTAGTGTTCGTTTCCACAAGCAAAAGTTCCTGGTTCATGGCTCCTACTCCTGTCATGCCATGTCATGTGGCATTTCATTAGGAAGGGCAACTGGCATACATTGTAAAACCTGTGCCAAATCAACCTGCAGTTCCTATCGCTGATTTGCTTGGTGACCCCCCAAGTGACAAAACTGAGAGTCTAAAGGGACTTATTTAAATTCAGCAATTAAGACAGGAGATCACCAAATCACCCACTAAGTTTGATGTTGTTACTTCTGTTAATGCATTAAGAAGACCTTAATTTGCACTTGAGCAAACTAATGGCACATGGTGGTGTGTGGTTGTCTGTTTGTGGCCCTGTGACAGACTGGCGTCCTGTCCGGGTGTACCCGCCTTGCGCTCTATGACTGCTGGATAGGCTCCAGCCCCCGCGACCCTTGATTGGACTATGCGTGTGAGTGAGTAGCAACTAAATGTTTTAAGTATGACTGGAGACCCCACAGCAGAGAATGACAAAGAAACATGAGTAAACATTTTTCTTTCATGATTGCTGATAGGTCACAGCACAGCTAAGCCCAAATCCCTGTTTCATGCATCTGAGCCAGAGTATGCCATGGATCACTGCGAGGAAAGGTAACTACTGTCTTGTTCACATAATTACAGGATCTCAAGCTATCCAACAAATTTTCCATCCTGAACAAGGAACTTTTCTCCATACGTGCTGTGTTCAAGCCGCTCAGCTCTCCCTGCCTAACCATTGCTCTCAACCTCATGTCAGCTCTTCACATCCTGGCAAGGAGAACTTCAGCACCTTTCTACACGTAAGCGGCAAGGCCGAAAACCAACACTGAATGCCCACGACTTTCGATACCTCAGGCGGCACTGCATTAAAAACTGACATCATTAGGTAAGGATCTTACCGTATGGGCTCAGGAACACTCAGAAAATCATTCAGTTAACACAGTTCGTCGCTACATCTACAAGTGCAAGTTAAACTCTACCATGTAAGAGCGAAAGCCATACATCAACAACATCCAGAAATGCCGCCGCCTTCTCTGGGCCCAATGTTGTGAAAGTGGTAGTGACAACGGACCCACAACAGGGGGCGCAAATGAACGGTCAATAGATGAGCCAAAAGTAACATTTAATGTTGTGAAGGTGCACAACGAATATACAGACAATCTCAGAATCTGATAAGTCAATCCACAAAGGTGACGTGTGGGCAGGCTCGAGGATAGAAGACGTCTGTCCTGAGAAGAGCCGGAACCACACGATTTCCGCCGCCACCGAACCCGGTGAATACTGGAGCCGCCAAGTCCCGAATTCCCAGGTGATCACCGTCCAACGACTGTCGGATCTGGTACTGCTGGCGAAGAGCAAAGACAGTCAAGTGTGGGTGTGTGTACACCCCGTAACAACAACGGTGGGAATGCCACCTCCACCTCTAACACACACTCGTGCAGCGTCTGTGTAACCACTTATCTGAATCTGCAGGCTGAGAAGGTTACCTCCATAGAAGTACAATATCTCGGTGATGAGGTGGAGATGACGCCTGGGTTTTATGGAGTGAGATGATGAAGCATGAATGAGTGACAGCTGTCACTCCCGGCTGTGTCCGTGGCGGCAGCGCCCTCTCGTGCCTGAAGCCCGCACTTCAGGCAGGGCGCCCTCTGGTGGTGGGCCGCAGTACCTCTTCTGGCGGCCCACACAACACCCAAGCTCATTTGAAATTGACAGATGTGAAGTGTACTGTGGTCTGAGTCCCACATTCAAATTGTTTTTAGAAGTCATGGATGTTTGTCCTCTGGACAAAAGAGGAAAAGGACCATCCAGATTGTTACCAGCGCAAAGTTCAAAAGCCAGCATCTGTAATGGTATGGGGTGTGTTTAGTGCCCATGGCATGGCAACTTACACATCTGTGATGACACCATCAATGTTGAAAGGTACATCCCGGTTTGGAGCAACACATGCTGCCATCCAAACGACTTTTTCAGGGATGTCCCTGCTTACTACAGCAAGACAATGCCAAGCCACATTCTGCACGTGTTACAACAGCGTGGCTTCATAGTAAAAGAGTGCGGGTACCTGACTGGCCTGCCTGCAGTCCAGACCTGTCGCCCATTGAAAATGTGTGGTGCATTATGAAGTGCAAATACAACAGAGACCCCGGACTGTTGAACAACTGAAGTCGTACATCAAGCAAGAATAGGAAAGAATTCAACCTACAAAGCTTCAACAATTAGTGTCTTCAGTTCCTAAATACTTGAGTGTTGTTAGAAGGAAAGGTGATGTAACACAGTGGTAACATACTACTGTCCCAGCTTTTTTTTTTTGCTCATTTTTTCAAAATGAGCAAATATTTGCACAATAACGTTTATCAGTTTGAACATTAAATATCTTGTCTTTGTGTTGTATTCAATTTAAATATAGGTTGAAGAGGTTTTGCAAATCATTGTATTCTGTTTTTATTTACATTTTACACAATGTCCTAACTGGAATTGGGTTGTACTTCTGCATGCACTGTATCTGGCCCTGTGATAGTCAGGTGTCTTGTCCAGGGTGTACCTTGGCCTCTTGACCTATGACTGCCAGAATAAGCTCCAGCCTCCTGTCACCCTTGATTGGAGTAAACAGATATAGAAAATGAATGAAGATATGTTTATAGGCTTAGTTATCACATTCAAGCCTTAACAATTTGCATATTTGCAAATAAGACAAACATTCAGAGGGGGGTGTACCGGGAACATCTTGCAGCCTGTTTGCAGCTCTCCATTAATGGCAATGGATGGCTGACTTTCTATAACAGGAACAATGACAACTATTCTTACGGGGCTATACCACAGAGCACCATTCTTTCCTGTTTAATCCTGAATAGCAAATCAGGCCACATTTTGAAGCACCATAAAAATGTCTTGAGCCATCTTTGTCATTTTGGAACAAACTTGATATAAATAGTAATAATTACCAGATTTGAAATTGGGATCCAATATTTAAACTGTTCAATAATTTCATGGTACATGGTATTATCTGGGTATCCACAGTCTTAATGGCTTCATTCATGTTGGAACTTCAGGGTATTTGTAGTGACTACGGCTTGAAACGTGTTTAATCTTGCTGCATCAGGGTAAAAATTTGTAGCCGAATGGTTTCCACCTGGCTGTCCCCTAGTTTCTTGGCAAAATTTGATTCAGTAGCGCTGCTCCAGGTCGTTCCGCCATTTTCCTTGCAATGAAAATCCGGCGAGAGAGCTACACATGTCCTCACACAAAGGGCTGCTTACCAGCAAATGATGCAATCGACAGGCGTGAAAAAAGTTTCACCGCATGCGCACGAAGGTTCATTGTTTGCTCATGCAAAGGGCACGTGAGTCAAACCCATCAGGTTTTGCAAAAAATATAAAGGTCTGGTATTTTTCTAACAGACCTCGTACAAATAAACCGGACATAAAGGCAGAAGTGAGACCATGCCAGCTGTTAAAGATATGGAGGAAATCAAACGATCGTTGAACTTTGTCTGGTGAGTTAGCACAGCTAACACAACAGAGTCTGCTCAAACTGCTGGATGAAGTAGCAGCACTCAAAGCTATGATCAGAGAACGGGACCAACAGATGTATATGCTGGAACAACTGTTGTGTGGGCGCCAGAAGAGGTACGGCTGGCCCACCACCAGAGGGGCACCCTGCCTGAAGTGCGGGCTTCAGCCACGAGAGGGCGCCGCCGCCACGGACACAGCCGGGGGTGACAGCTGTCACTCATTATCTCATGACAGCTGTCACCCATCTACACTTCATCATTCCACTCCATAAAAACCGGACGTCATCTCCACCTCGTTGCCGAGATATCATCTACCTGTGAAGGTAATATCCTCAGCCAGAATCTAATTGTGTCTTAGTCTGAATTCATTTTGCAGCTGCTTTCCTGTGGAGTGCCTTATCAGTGAGGTTGGCGTAATCAGCGACAGCTTCGCTTCACACCCCAACCAGATAAGTGTTTAAGACAGGAGCTGCACGAGTGTGTGTGTGAGAGGTGGAGGTGGATTCTCCACCTTTGTTGTTACTGGGTGTGCACGCACCCACATCTTATTGTTTTGCTCCTCGCCAGCAGTACCAGATCCGACATTCGGAGACGGTGGCCACCTGGGGACTCGGGACTTGGCGGCTCCAGTATTCTCCAGGTTCGGTGGCGGAGGAAATCGTGTGTTCCGGTTCTTCTTAGGACAGACTTCTTCTATCCTCGAGCCTGCCCACATGTCACCTTGTGGATTGACTGTTTTCACAAATTCTGTAATCCACTGTGTTTTGGTTGTGCTCTTTCACAACAGTAAAGTGTTCATATTCGACTCTTTCATTGTCCGTTCATTTACTCCCCCTGTTGTGGGTCCGTGTCACTACACTTTCCAACAGGATATCTCGGCCCAGCGTCATGGATCCCGAGGGCATCACCCATCTGTTGAACAGCCAATGGAAGAGCAGGGTGCACAGGCGTCCATGTCACTACACTTTCCCAACAACGTGTTTGATGAATTGGAGCAGTATACGAGGAGAGACGACCCTAGTGATCTCTGGGCTCGAACAAGACACCGCTCCTATGCTGGGGCAAGCAGCTAACGAAGAGACAACAGAAGATGCTCTGAGGGAAGAACTGCAGTTGCTGGAGGAACAGGTGGTGGATTTCCTAAATAGTAAACGTATAAACATCTGCAGGAAGCAATATCTGTTTGCCATGTATTGCCACGAAAAACTGAGAAATCAAGGCCGGCTATTGTCACTCGTTTTATTAGCAGGAAACAGAAGAACAATGTTCTAATGCAAGCAAGGAATCTGAAAGGAACAAAGTGTTTATAAAGGACACCTTACAAAGAAAAAAGGAGCTCTCACAAGGGAGGCAAGGCTGCTACAAAAGCAGAAGAAAATCATTGGGACTTGGACAACGGAATGGGAATGTGTACATCAAGGATCTGGATGAATCTATTAAAGCTGATAAATGACATAAAAGAACTCGAGAGGTTTAAAATCTGGTCAATAAATGCCTGGAGTGAGGAAAAGACTGCTTCTGGAATGGACTGGGACAACTGATTAGTGAATAACAGATTGGAAAGTCCACTCCTATGGACACATACATGAATAATACATATATAGATACAGATGATGACAAATTTATGATTTAGAGAAATGCGAGGTCTGTGATAAAAATAATAATTTTTTTCAAAAACTATATGGATTTGAATCACGTGCAATTGCATCAGCCAACCTTGAACCCTCGTGCACATGCGTGTCACGCCTGTCGGTTACGTCATTCGCCTGTGGGCAGGCTTTGAGTGAGGAGTGGTCCACCCCTCCCGTCGGAATCCCTTTGTCTGACAACTTCCTGAGAGACTGGCGCTTTGCTTTATCAAAATTTTTTCAGAAACTGTGAGGCAGATCGAAGTGGACACCGTTCGAGAAATTCAGCTGGTTTTGGTGAAAATTTTAACAGCTGATGAGAGACTATGGAGTGTTACTGTCGCTTTAAGGACTTCCCACGGAGCGGGACATCGCGCCGCACTCTGAGGCACTGTTGTCAGCCTGTTTCGAGCTGAAAACCTCCAAATTTAAGCCTCTGTTGACCCAGGACATCGTGAGAGAACAGAGAAGCTTCAGAAGAGCTCGGGGATCAGCAGTTTATCCAGACATTCACTGTTAAGGAGATTTTGTAATGAAAGACGTGCGGATGGATTGGCGCGTCGGCAGGCAGCCGGCGCGCTCCACCACAGGAAAAACACCTCCGTGTTGATAACCATTTGTAAAAACCAGGCGGCTTTGATTGCTTTCAGTAGAGTGTGTATCTGAGCAATTGTTTAACAGCTGGACATGTTCCAACTTCCTTAAGGCTTCCAACGGAGGTGTTTTTCCTGTGGCGGCGCACCGCGCCGGCTGCCTGCCAACACGCCAATCCATCCGCACGTCTTTCATTACAAAATCTCCTTTAACAGTGGAATGTCTGGATAAACTGCTGATCCCGAGCTCTTCTGAAGCTTCTCTGTTCTCTCACGATGTCCTGGGTCAACAGAGGCTTAAATTTGGAGGTTTTCAGCTCGAAACAGGCTGACAACAGTGCCTCAGAGTGCGGCGCGATGTCCTGCTCTGTGGGAAGTCCTTAAAGCGACAGTAACACTCCATAATCTCTCATCAGCCATTAAAATTTTCACCGAAAACCAGCTGAATTTCTCAAATGGTGTCCACTTCGATCTGCCTCACAGGTTCTGAAAAAATTTTGATAAAGCAAAGCGCCAGTCTCTCAGCAAGTTGTTAGACAAAGGAATTCCGACGGGAGGGGTGGACCACTCCTCACTCAAAAAGCCTGCCCACAGGCGAATGACGTAACCGACAGGCGTGAAAAAACTCTTGCATGCCCACGAGGGTTCAAGCTTGTCTGATGTAATCACACGTGACACAAATCCATATAGTTTTGAAAAAAATCAAAAGGTCCAATACTTTTCTCACAGACCTCGTATGATGAATCCATTTTGCTGTGTAAGGTCAAAAATGTGTGAATATTATACAGCTCAAAAATATAATGCTTAAATGGGTAAAAATGAGCACAAAGCACTGTCCATCATTCATTTCAATAGTTGAAGTTTAAATGCAATTTAGCAAAAATAACTGAGTATCTGAATCAGTTAAAAAGAAAATTTGAAGTTATTGCATTTACAGAAACTTGGTTGAAAGATAATTATGTTAATATTGTTCAGATATAAGGGCACACTGTTTTATTTAAATAGAATAAACAAAAAGGAGGAGGTGTTGCCTCTACATAGATAAAAATATAAAATGCAAAGTTATCGAAGAGAAAACATTTACAGTGAATTGTTTGATGGGAATTTTTACTGTAGAAATTTGTAATGAAAGGGATAAGAATATTATAGTAAGTTGTGTTTACTGAACGCCTGGATCTTGTGTGAATATATTTACAGATAAGATACTAGAGATGTTTGACCAAATCAATGTTTCTATGTGGGGATTTCAACATAGATTGAGAAACTCAACTGCATCTGATGAATTTTCAAATATGAAAAGTGTTGGTTAAATCCCTTGATAACCAAGCCAACTAGGATCACCACACAGTGTAACAAATATCGATAATATATTTACAAATACGTTAAGTAATTTAAAATGCGTTATTTTCATGACAGATGGTGAACATCTTCCAGTATTTGCAATTTTTAAAAATACTTTTTGCACTACTGCCCAGGATGAAGGTATAATATTTGTAAGAGATAGATCAGCCACAGCAGTGGAAGCATTTAGAGAAGCTCTTAGAAATCAGAATTGGGGTTTGGTGTATACTGACAATGTTGATACATCTTGCAACATATTTATGAACATACTTGTCAGCCTCTATGATAAACACTGTTAAAAAAAAGAGTAAAAATAAGTTCTCAAGCAATGGGAAAAAGTATCAATAATCCATGGATGACAAAAGGGTTTAAAAATGCCTACAAGAAAAAGAACTTCATTTATAGAATGTTTCTTAAACTAAGAACAAAGATGCTGAAACTAGGTCTAAAACATATAAAAACAAACTATTAGGAAGTATAATAAGGACAAAAAAGGCATTATTACAGCAAATTGTTAGATCAAAATAAAGAAAGCACAAAAGCTACTTGGGGTGTATAAATACAGTCTTGCAAAAAGGCAAGACATCGAATGAATTCAATAATTATTTAAAAACATTGGCCCTACCTTGGCCCAACAAATTCCAAACTAGAAGCACTCAGAGTGCAAACCTCCGCCAAGGCCATGGGGTCACTGACGCCGTAACATCTACACGCCGTGGAATCATTAGACCTAAAAACGTCTAACAATGTTTGCTCAATAGTAAAAAAAGTTTCATCTGCTGTGACTGGATAGCATGTATCCTTAGCACTTGGCATCACAGTTTATTGCAACTTGCACCTTTCCCAGAAGCTACTGTCATCTGAGCACTGATATTAATATTGCATGTGCTTATAGACAAAAACAAATAAGAGACAAAATTCAATTTATTATTCAACTAAACTGCAAATATATTAATTTTTTTTAACATTTATGAAACACTTCTCTAAACAAGGCCATATGGTCACTGACCCTAAAGAGATTCCCTCCTTGGCACAGTGATCTATTTCTTTCTCTCCATCCATCCATTTTCTTCCGCTTTATCCGGAGTCGGGTCGCGGGGGCAGCAGCTCAAGCAAAGCCGCCCAGACCTCCTGATCCACACACATCTCCTCCAGCGAACCCCAAGGCGTCTTTCGCAAAAAATTGTATATAATTAGATTATTAATATATAAACAAAAATAAATGTAATAAATATTACAATTTGAAAACAAATGCACCCGAACGTGATGACAACTGCAACTGCTTAATGCTAACTTTTAACATTGAAAATGCCATAGACATGCTAACGCATTAGCATCGGGATCCAGATCATGATCCGGATCACCACTAAAATTTAATCACTTGTTCCTCTTGTCATTTCCAGCCACTCCACAAAATTTCATCAAAATCCGTTCAAAACTTTTTGAGTTATCCTGCTGAAAGACAGACAAACAAACAAACAAACGCAACCGAAAACATAACCTCCTTGGCGGAGGTAATGATAACATTGATCTAGAAACTATAAAAGACAATGTCAACAGTATTTTTCTTGAAAAAATAGAAATAAATATTAATTGTCCAGCAGTGTGCAAATAAAAATCTAATGACTATACAGATATGAACATGTCGGTAATTAAGAAAATTATAGATGTAATAATTGAACCTTTCACATATATATGCAAGTTATCATTTAGTAAAGGGGTATTTCCACACTGCATGAAAATAGCTAAAATAATTCCGCTTTATAAAAAAGGAAATAAACATGAATTCACAAATTATAGACCTATATTGCTTCTACCACAGTTATCAAAGATTTTAGAGAAATTATTTGGAGTAAGACTTACTAAATTTATCAGTAAGCATAATGTTTTGACGAACGGTCAACATGGATTTCGCCCAAATTATTCAACTGCTACAGCAATCATGGAATTAACAGAAGAAATTGCAAATGCCATTGAGAAAAAACAGTATTTAGTAAGTATATTTGTCGACCTTCAAAAAGCTTTTGACACACTGAACCATAAAATATTATTGAAAAAACTATACAAGTATGGTATTCGGGGTGTGGCACACCAGTGGGTTACAAGTTATTTAAAAGATAGACAACAGTATGTTGAAATAAACAACATTAAATCAAAATACTGTAATATAGTTTGTGGAGAGCCCCAAGGGTCGGTCTTTGGACCCATACTTTTCCTAATTTGTTAATGATATTAGTGCAGTGTCTCCATTACTAAAGACAATATTATTTGCAGATGACACAACTATATTTTTTTCCGGTGAAAATATCGAAGATGGTTTTGGAATTGCAGTGAAAGAATTAAAAAAAATATTAACATGGTTTAATTCAAATCGTTTGTCTGTACATATAGACAAGACAAAATTTATGATTTTTTGCGGTAGAAGAAAAGATATAGATGTGTCATTATTTACTGAAAGATTACAGATTGAAAGAGCACATGAAGTAAAGTTTTTGGGTGTTACTTTAGATGAACATTTGACCTAGAAATCACATACTGACTATGTGAAAATTAAGGTAGCACAAATAATATCTGTGTTACATAGGGTTAAACACTTTCTAAATAAGGATGCTTTGCTTATGTTGTATAACTCACTGATTGTTCCATATCTGACCTACTGTACTGAAGTGTGGGGAAATGCTTGTAAAACTTACATTAATCCGGTTTTTATTTTACAGAAAAGAGCTGTGAGAATTGTGAGTGGAAGAGGATATAGAAGTCCAACAAACCCAATTTTTACACAGTAGAAAATCTTGAAATTTACTGAATTGGTAGAAATGAATATTTTAAAAACTATGTACAAAGCTCATTTTTAAAAAATTACCTATTAATCTACAAAATAGATTCACCAAAAGAGAAAGTAAATATAAATTGAAAGGAACTGAAGTTTTTGTAAAACCCAGGTACAGAACTACAACTAAAGAAGTGTATTTCAATCAGAGGTGTTGGTTTATGGAACAGTCTTGATAATGAAATAAAAAATTCTAAGTCAATACATGTGTTTAAAAAGAACTTGAAATTGTCTGTGTTGAAAAAATATGAAATTTCAGAGTAGTGCTTTTTAAACTGCTCTGTGTTATGCGTTATGAGTATTGTCTTAAAAAAGCCATATGGCTGTTGATGTTTGATGGAACTGTTTTCTTTTGTATGATAGAGCAGATGTCATAAGTTAGTACTTACTGCTCCTTTTCATTCATGGTAACTTGGTAATTGTAATTACTCTTGTGTTTTTGTTTTATTTTATGAATGAAATAAATAAAGAAAAGAAAAAGACAGGTCCACCCCCTCTTCATAAATGGAGAACTGTCACCGCCTTCAGTTTTCTGGGCACCCACATCTCCACAGACCATTCCTGGACCTCAATACAGTATATGAAAAAAATTGCCTCAACCTTAAAAAACTGCAATAAAAGGTTTTATTGGTTTAAGTGCTTCTAAGAGTCACTGGCATCTCCAGAAAAAAGTCTCCCAAAATCAGACCCCGGGAACTTGTTTAATTTGCATAATTTCAAGATGGTGGACCCCTGAATTTGCAATATACAGAAAACGTTTTAATGCTTCAATTCAGACCCATAAAATGTATTACTAACAGATAGGAACATGATACCAAAGTACCAAATAATCATAATTAGAATGTCATATGACATCACAGTGATGTAGAAATGACGTATGTGATGACGAAAGCTTTCCATTTGATCAAAATGCAACAATTAAGTCTTTCTGTTGTTGTGGAATGCTTGCCAATATTTGGTGCTGCAGGTCATTTCAACTACCTCAAATCAGCTTACCTGTAGCTCCAAAGAATTAAAGATCTTGAAACCAAGAATCCAGAAATGTACCATAAATTTCAGGAGGGTTTTCATGTGAGCCGTAGCACAGATCAATGGGCTTGGTGCTGATCTTGTGAAAGAGACGCTAATGAGGTCACTCAAATACACCGGTGGCCTTACCAGAGGCAGTGGTATGATCGAAGAACAGCACACCCTCTGGACAATGTCATCCCCTGTATGTTCAGAGTACAACATCGCATTCCAAGACCTCAACCATCATGCGTTCACAACTAGTGAGCAACACAAAGACAGTACGTTAGCGAGAATGGAGAGAGACCATTCTGACCTGCAAAAACTTGAAGAAAGGCTCAGGTCATGCAATCTGTTCTCAGCAGATGACAACAGGTTTCGTAACATTGTAACAGGAGTAATAGCTACTGAGTGTTGATGTCAATGACCTGTTTACTGTTGGGCAGAAAATTGTTGACAAACCCGTTGGCCAAACAGTGGTTTACTTGTTCATTTAAAAGAAAGGACAAAGCAAAAGCACTAGGTGATGGATCTGCAGTCAAGATTTCAACTAAGAAATCATTGCTTTTCCAAAGGCTTATTGTGATTTCTAGAGCCGGAAATGTGTCCTTGTTAGATGTTCTGGCATTTGAATTGAGCCCATTTCACTCTTCACTTTTTGAAGCCAGTGATGTACTTCAAAAAACAGTTGGCCAGGGACATTGAGGAGTTGGCTAATCAGATGTCTGATGCTGCAGTCGCAGGTGATATTCCCAAAACTGAGAGTTATGTACGAGATCGCAATTCCCTAATGCATCAAGTTCCCTGGACAAAAGGCAGCACATATGGCACCATCGCTGGCTCTTATGTGGATTTTGCCCTATGGCAAGGAAACTGTTGTGTTTGATGGGTGCCAAAACATACCATCTACCAAGGATGTCACTCACAAAAATCGGCAACACAGACAGCACCCAGTGCTCAGTGTAACCCCTGAAGCAGTGTTCCGTGGAACGAAGGATGAGTTTCTTTCGAGAGGGAATTAACAAAGTCACTCATCAACATAAGTGGTGAGCTTCAAGAGAAAGGTTGTAATGTAGTTAACTGTCAGGGAGACGCCGACTGACAAAGACATAGTATCTTGTGCAAGTATTTTTGAGAGTTCTGGAAAAACGTTTGATGCCATTGAGCAAAGTAGGAACAAAGCAGTGGCTTTGTTATTCTGTGGAAAGCCCTCAGATAATCTGACAACTTTGAGCCATAATTTGTTCAAGGAAAAGGTTGCATCTGCAACAAGTTTTGTTAATCCAGAACGGCTCCCTCCTACTGCATCGGTGACAAAATTCCACTCGTTGACATGTTACTATCAAATGAGGTGTTGGAGTGGTGAGGAGACAAATCTCAATGCCACAGGCTGGGGTTGGAGGACGGAGAATAATATATTCAAACCTGTAATGTGCGATAAATCTCCTGCCCCTGACTCTTTACTAAAGGTTGTGCATTGTAACTGTCAAACAGCATGCACCAAAAGAATGTACTTGTTGAGGGTATGGATTACCCTACAGCAATTTATATAATTCATTTTGGCAGCACAGTCTTGACAGCTGACTATCTGCGTGTGCACAATGGGCACTTGATACAAAAAATGATCAATCCACAAACATAACTCCATAACATTCTGTCACAGATTCTCCAAACTATACCTTTTTTGGAATCTTTATGATCAGGGAAATAATGTGGTGTACGTTTCTATATGATTGGAGCATCTTTTAATTTTGACCCCTGTGTAATTCTTCAGTTGACCCCTACTTGGCTGCCTATTGAAAATTCAAGTGGCCAATCAGTTTTTTTTTGTTTTTTTTTTTAGTTAGTGTCTGTTATTATTTGTGCTGAATTTGATGCTTGTATCACCATTTGCAAGACTTCACTCTAAATATTCTCTTATCTGCTGCACTATATATGAAAGGTAAGAGGCTGCTCTCACAAAGCCTGCTCACAGGCGAATGACGACAGGCGTGAAAAAACTCACGCATCCGCACGAAGGTTCAAGCTTCGCTGATGCAATCACACGTGATTCAAATCCATATGGTTTTTGCAAAAAATAAAAAGGTCGGATAGTTTTCTAACAGACCTTGTGTATGTGTGTGTGTGTGTATATATATGGTTGGGTAGGATTACCTTGAAATGTAATCCAAAAGTAATCAGATTACAAGTAATCCAAATGTATGTACATCAGTGACATCAGTGACACCACTTTTTTTAGTAACGAGTAATCTAACGCGTTAATCTTTCCAAATCAGTAATCAGATTAAAGTTACTTCTCCATATCACTGTGCGTTACTATTATTTTTCATTGTGGGTCGATAGCAGCATTAAACTTGGTCCGTGGGCAGGAGGTCGGGGTTCGACTGAACTGCTCACTTTAAGCGAGCTGTGAGCTTTTCATTCACGCTTTTTTGCAGCTGCTCGACTCGTCCTCACGTCTTAAAGCGTGGTGATCAGCACACCTGCACTGAGCTTTACAAAGACATTTTTATGCTTTTTTTCTCCTTTATTTAGAATTCTGAGCTGAGCTGCTCCGTATCGTCTCGTTAAAAACAGCTGATCCTCTGCGACGTGTCAACAGCTAACACTATTTTCCACTCAAATGCACCTAAACTCTCTTTCTGAGGACCACATGATGTGAAAACGCAATAAAACTTTCTTACCTGTAAATCTGGTCCTGTTTCTGCATAAATAAATGTTATCCATTCTTTGTGCTCAAACGCCAAAGCAGGGGCGAATCCAGATGGAATGGGGGCGTGGGGCAGGGATGTGCCCCCCTCCCCCACAACACCCCTAGATTAAAGGTCCAGTTTTGAAGCCGTTTTTTACTACAACTACTAATACTGCTTAAAATAATAATTTCGACAAGTAAAATGTTTAGAGAGAATTTAAATGTTCGAAAAATGTTAGAATTTAATAGTTACATTTATAAACAATGTAGGTTTGAAATTGCAAGTTTTACTGTAACAGTACTGTCAACAGTTAAATATGAGGTCAAGAAAGAGGTCTTTATTTTACTTTTTATAAAACAAGTATTTATTTTCATTGAAGTCAAGAAAGGGTGACTATAAAGTGAGTTTTGGCAAAACAGGTATCATTGTCATGTTGACATGGGTTGTTGTCGGCAGCTGGGGAAAGTAACTAAAAAAGTAACTAGTAATCTAACTTAGTTACTTTTACAATTGAGTAATCAGTAAAGTAACTAAGTAACTTTTTCAAAGTAACTGTGGCAACACTGATGTACATACATACATGTAATCCACATGTATTCTTTCAAAATAATCCTACTCAACCTTGTGTATATATATGTATATACAGTGAGGAAAATAAGTATTTGAACACCCTGCGATTTTGCAAGTTCTCCCAGTTAGAAATCATGGAGAGGTCTGACATTTTCATCTTATGTGCATGTCCACTGTGAGAGACATAATCCCCCCCCCCCCCCCCCAAAAAAAAAAATCCGGAAATCACAATGTAGGATTTTTTTTTTAAAATAATTTATTTACTGCTGCAAATAAGTATTTCAACACCTGCCAATTAGCAGAAATTCTGGCCCTCAAAGACCTATTAGTCCGCCTCTAAAAAGTCCACCTCCGCTCCACTTATTATTCCAAATTAGAAGCACCTATCTGAGGTCGTTAGCTGCATAAAGACACCTGTCCACCCCACACAATCAGTAAGACTCCAACTACTAACATGGCTAAGACCAAAGAGTTGTCCAAAGACACCAGAGACAAAATTATAGACCTCCACAAGGCTGAAAGGGCTACCAGGCAATTGCCAAGCAGCTTGGTGAAAAAAGATCAACTGTTGGAGCAATTATTAGAAAATGGAAGAAGCTAAACATGACTGTCAATCTCCCTCGGACTGGGGCTCCATGCAAGATCCCACCTCGTGGCGTATCAATGATCCTAAGAAAGGTGAGGAATCAGCCCAGAACTGCTCGGGAGGAGCTGGTCAATGACCTGAAGAGAGCTGGCACCACTGTTTCAAGGTTACTGTGGGTAATACACTAAGACGTCATGGGTTAAAATCATGCATGACACAGAAGGTTCCCCTGCTTAAATCAGTACACATCCAGGCCTGGCTTAAGTTTGCCCATGACCATTTGGATGATCCAGAGGAGTCATGGGAGAATGTTATGTGGTCAGATGAGACCAAAATAGAGCTTTTTGGTCTTAATTCCACTCGCCGTGTTTGGAGGAAGAAGAATGCTGAGTACCATCCCAAAAACACCGTCCCTACTGTGAAGCATGGGGGTGGAAGCATCATGCTTTGGGGGTGTTTTTCTGCACATGGGACTGGACGACTGCACTGTATTAAGGAGAGGATGACCGGGCCCATGTATTGCGAGATTTTGGAGAACAACTTCCTTCCCTCAGTTAGAGCATTGACGGTGGGTCGTGGATGGGACTTCCAACATGACAGTGACCCGAAGCACACAGCCAGGAATTCTACTCCAGGGAGCTGGAAAGGAGGATTCGGCCGGTAGTCGAACCTCTGATTGAAGAGGGACAAGGTTGGGAAAATGTTGTTTCTTTTTGTGCTATGAAATTAAAAAATGAATTTATATGTTGGCAACAAAAGTTTCCTTCTGTGAGTGAAAGTTCACTTGCCAGGAAAGCATTCCACACCACACATTGGGAAGGGCCTAATACCCTGGACCCAAAGCACCCTCACATTGTGAGGCAAGAAACATATAGAGTGGTGGTAAGGGTGCTACACTCTTTTTAAATCATAATGACAACAGAAACTACCCAAATGACCCTGATCAAAAGTTTTCCTGCTGTTCTTAATACCGTGCATTTAAGTTAAGCAGTTAAAGCTGCCACTGAATATGTCTTGGACTTCACATCAGTTATGAAGAAATATGATCAGTATGACACTCTATGGTAAATATATATGGTGTAGACAGTTCTCAAATACTGACTGACTGTGCAAGAAGGAGAAGAGTGAGGAAAGCCACCAAGACACCCAGTCAACCCAGAAGAAGTTACAGGCTCATGGGACTGTGATTGGAGAAATTGTGTTATGTGTCGGACGCAGTCGGAGAACCGACCAGCGTTTGACAGTAGGACCCAGCATAAAGGAAACAGAGCAAGGTTCAAAGGATAACAGAATTTAATGACATAACAGTGAGTGCTTAATTAATAACATAAGTGCACGGTCTGGCGAGGTGGAAAAACGGTGCGCTCCCAGCAGCACAAACGGTCCGGAGCCAGAACAGTTTGGACCCAAGGACCCCGCCGACACCCCCCAGGTGGCTGCGACCAACCGAGTCTGTGAAAGAAGAAACCATCATGTGAGTCCACCACTCCACACACAGAGAGACCACTCAAAGGTGTACATAATCAGCAAACACTTCCTGGCTTAATCACCAATCAGCTTCCCACCCTGCAGGCATGGAACACCCAGTTCAATTCTCCACTGCAGTGGAAGCTGATTAAACGACTAACATAACAGCTCAATATAATAAGCTGTGAGGGACACCATATCTACTGACTGTACTCATGTTAGTCACAAAACCTAAAGTACCTCAGGAAGTGTGCTGACGAGCATGAGACCTCACCCCCTCCTCTTTCACAGACCATGGCATCAACCTGGTACGGTCTCTGCGTCCATGATGATGAGATGGTTCTCTAAACGTCGATCTCACCCGTCTGGTCACAAGGTCGAGTCTCTGGCAAATACACACTGTGTACTCCAGACTTAAATGCAACCATGCCCCAATCCATATAGATGCACCACAGATGTGAGTCCTGACGAGCTGCACATGACCAGCCTCAGGTGATCAGGGTGAGGTCCTAATAACTTAGCCACACATCAGCCACTCAGTCCTGAACGCATGCCACCTGGAAGGAAAAACAGAAGACAGAAAACAGAAGACAGAAACAAAAGCCAGCGAGGCACCCCAGCCACACAACAGCACCCCACCCTCACAGGAAGCCTCCCGGCGACCACACAAACCTGGCCCAGGAAAAACACCCCCCTCCAGGGACCATGGCTGGAAACCGTATCTGCATTCATCTTGCAACTGAATCTTCATCTAACAGAACGGTTGACGTCTTCTCCTCTGACTGCATCTTTGCCTTTGTTTCTGTCATTCAATTTGCACAGGTGTGGCCAGGAGTTCTTGAACCTGTGCGGTCAGCCTTTGTCCGACCATGTTTAAAGTCTGTTTAGTCATAAAACAAAAAAGACAAACACAAACAACCAAACCCCCCCCCCCCCCCCCCCCCCCAGAGGACCGTCCCATCAAACCCCGGGAAGAGGAGAAAAGAAGAACACAACCCAAACTTAAGCTTGCAAACAAAAACAAAACGCTAACACCCCCCCCCGACGACATGTAGGGACCAACACCCCCCAGAGGACATCCCGCCAGCTCCAGGAGTATAACCACAGCCGAGGTCCCTCTGGGATCCAAGTCACCCACGGGGACTCCCAGCGCCTCCCAGAGGACCGTTCCATCAAACCCCAGGAGACGCCCCCCCTCATGACTAACAGACCCAGCCCCGGCCGTCTATGGCTAGATGGACCCACAGCCCTTTCCCCCCCAGAGGACACCACAGTCACACCCTGAGGGCGGAAACTGGGGGGAAAAAAACAAAGGAAAAAAAAATACAACAAAACAACAACCCCAACCCCACCCCCTCAGCGCAGTGGAAACTGGAAGTACGTCCAGTGTCACCAACCACGACTATACCCCAAAAGTCAACCGGGAGGAGTGGAACAGCGGTAATGGCATACGGCACAAGACGGTGCCACCCCTCCGACTTTTAAACCAGCCACCAGCTGCGGGTATATTCCACTGCCCCAAACCTCAGCTACGCCGATGGCGTACAGCTCAAAGGCGCGCTGAAACCAGAGGTGGAACAGGGAAGTAACAAAAAAAAAAAACCCTAAACCCCCCCCACCCGGGTGCAGAGGTTACCTGGGAAATGCCCAGCATAACCGAACTGCACCACCCCAGCAACGCCAATGGCAAACGGCACAGAGGCGCGCCAAGGCTGGAGGTTGCAAAGGGAATTAAAAAAAAATACCCCAAACCCCCCCCCCCCCGGGTGCAGAGGTGACCTGGGAAACACCCAGCATAACCGAACTGCACCACCCCAGCAACGCCAAAAACGTACGGCTCAAACGGCTGGGGCCGGAGGAGAAGACAGGGAATAAAAAAAAAATACCCCAAACCCCCCCCCCCCCCTCCCGGGTGCAGAGGTTACCTGGGAAATGCCCAGCATAACCAAACTGCACCACTCCAGCAACGCCGACAACGTATGGCTCACACGGCTGGAGCCAGAGGAGAAGAGAGGGAACAATAAAAACAAAAAAAGAAAAAACAACCCAATTACCCCCCAGAGGACCGTCCCATCAAACCCTGGAAGGTGAAACCAAAAGAAATAAAAAGAAAGACTAACAAACTAACATAAAGTTACCTGGGTCCTTTCTATGCTCCAGACAGCCTGCACGGTCACGACCCCAGAACACTAATAGTGCTGAACATCCCACACAAAAACCAACTCAAAAAACCCCCACAAAAAATGAACCAACACAAAACTAATAAGTGACTTATACCGTTAAGCTCAAACAAATGGAACACACCTGTTCCAGCTTAAGAGCTATAACGGTAATGTGACTCAATCACCAACAGGGGGAGCCAAAGTGCTAAAAATAAAAAACCCTTTGGTAACCGAGAAAACAACTCACGCTGCTTTCCCTGTGCGCAGCTATGTGTAACACACAACCAAAATGTGCTTCAACTAAATTACGCCGAAGCTGACACAACAGACGCAGTAGCTATCTTCACCCGGGGAGACGGGGCTACAACTGTAACAACAGGAAGCACAGCGACCTGTGCCACAGAACTCCGCCGTGCGCGTTCACCCATTAAAGACACACTCATGCAGCTCCCGTTTTACCTCTTATCTGGTCGAAGTGTGATGCGAAGCCGTCGCTATTCACACTCCACAACAACCCACAGATAAGGCAACACCACAGGAACACGGCTGCAAGAGAGCTCAAATCACTATTCAATAATCGGTTCTCCGACACGCACCATCCGGGCGGAGAGCACCCGCAACTGATCCGGATAACTTCTGACGTCTGCTGCCGCCTTCCCGGCGCAGTACCGCCTCTGCTACCGCTGGGTCCGTGATGTATTGGCCAGAGACTACTGTTATGTGTTGGACGCAGTCGGAGAACTGACCAGCGTTTGACAGTAGGACCCAGCATAAAGGTTTTTACAAGTTTTACTGTAACAGTACTGTCAACAGTTAAATATGAGGTCAAGAAAGAGGTCTTTATTTTACTTTTTATAAAACAAGTATTTATTTTCATTGAAGTCAAGAAAGGGTGACTATAAAGTGAGTTTTGGCAAAACAGGTATCATTGTCATGTTGACATGGGTTGTTGTCGGCAGCTGGGGAAAGTAACTAAAAAAGTAACTAGTAATCTAACTTAGTTACTTTTACAATTGAGTAATCAGTAAAGTAACTAAGTAACTTTTTCAAAGTAACTGTGGCAACACTGATGTACATACATACATGTAATCCACATGTATTCTTTCAAAATAATCCTACTCAACCTTGTGTATATATATGTATATACAGTGAGGAAAATAAGTATTTGAACACCCTGCGATTTTGCAAGTTCTCCCAGTTAGAAATCATGGAGAGGTCTGACATTTTCATCTTACGTGCATGTCCACTGTGAGAGACATAATCCCCCCCCCCCCCCCCCCCCAAAAAAAAAAAAAATCCGGAAATCACAATGTAGGATTTTTTTTTAAAATAATTTATTTACTGCTGCAAATAAGTATTTCAACACCTGCCAATTAGCAGAAATTCTGGCCCTCAAAGACCTATTAGTCCGCCTCTAAAAAGTCCACCTCCGCTCCACTTATTATTCCAAATTAGAAGCACCTATCTGAGGTCGTTAGCTGCATAAAGACACCTGTCCACCCCACACAATCAGTAAGACTCCAACTACTAACATGGCTAAGACCAAAGAGTTGTCCAAAGACACCAGAGACAAAATTATAGACCTCCACAAGGCTGGAAAGGGCTACCAGGCAATTGCCAAGCAGCTTGGTGAAAAAAGATCAACTGTTGGAGCAATTATTAGAAAATGGAAGAAGCTAAACATGACTGTCAATCTCCCTCGGACTGGGGCTCCATGCAAGATCCCACCTCGTGGCGTATCAATGATCCTAAGAAAGGTGAGGAATCAGCCCAGAACTGCTCGGGAGGAGCTGGTCAATGACCTGAAGAGAGCTGGCACCACTGTTTCAAGGTTACTGTGGGTAATACACTAAGACGTCATGGGTTAAAATCATGCATGACACAGAAGGTTCCCCTGCTTAAATCAGTACACATCCAGGCCTGGCTTAAGTTTGCCCATGACCATTTGGATGATCCAGAGGAGTCATGGGAGAATGTTATGTGGTCAGATGAGACCAAAATAGAGCTTTTTGGTCTTAATTCCACTCGCCGTGTTTGGAGGAAGAAGAATGCTGAGTACCATCCCAAAAACACCGTCCCTACTGTGAAGCATGGGGGTGGAAGCATCATGCTTTGGGGGTGTTTTTCTGCACATGGGACTGGACGACTGCACTGTATTAAGGAGAGGATGACCGGGCCCATGTATTGCGAGATTTTGGAGAACAACTTCCTTCCCTCAGTTAGAGCATTGACGGTGGGTCGTGGATGGGACTTCCAACATGACAGTGACCCGAAGCACACAGCCAGGAATTCTACTCCAGGGAGCTGGAAAGGAGGATTCGGCCGGTAGTCGAACCTCTGATTGAAGAGGGACAAGGTTGGGAAAATGTTGTTTCTTTTTGTGCTATGAAATTAAAAAAATGAATTTATATGTTGGCAACAAAAGTTTCCTTCTGTGAGTGAAAGTTCACTTGCCAGGAAAGCATTCCACACCACACATTGGGAAGGGCCTAATACCCTGGACCCAAAGCACCCTCACATTGTGAGGCAAGAAACATATAGAGTGGTGGTAAGGGTGCTACACTCTTTTTAAATCATAATGACAACAGAAACTACCCAAATGACCCTGATCAAAAGTTTTCCTGCTGTTCTTAATACCGTGCATTTAAGTTAAGCAGTTAAAGCTGCCACTGAATATGTCTTGGACTTCACATCAGTTATGAAGAAATATGATCAGTATGACACTCTATGGTAAATATATATGGTGTAGACAGTTCTCAAATACTGACTGACTGTGCAAGAAGGAGAAGAGTGAGGAAAGCCACCAAGACACCCAGTCAACCCAGAAGAAGTTACAGGCTCATGGGACTGTGATTGGAGAAATTGTGTTATGTGTCGGACGCAGTCGGAGAACCGACCAGCGTTTGACAGTAGGACCCAGCATAAAGGAAACAGAGCAAGGTTCAAAGGATAACAGAATTTAATGACATAACAGTGAGTGCTTAATTAATAACATAAGTGCACGGTCTGGCGAGGTGGAAAAACGGTGCGCTCCCAGCAGCACAAACGGTCCGGAGCCAGAACAGTTTGGACCCAAGGACCCCGCCGACACCCCCCAGGTGGCTGCGACCAACCGAGTCTGTGAAAGAAGAAACCATCATGTGAGTCCACCACTCCACACACAGAGAGACCACTCAAAGGTGTACATAATCAGCAAACACTTCCTGGCTTAATCACCAATCAGCTTCCCACCCTGCAGGCATGGAACACCCAGTTCAATTCTCCACTGCAGTGGAAGCTGATTAAACGACTAACATAACAGCTCAATATAATAAGCTGTGAGGGACACCATATCTACTGACTGTACTCATGTTAGTCACAAAACCTAAAGTACCTCAGGAAGTGTGCTGACGAGCATGAGACCTCACCCCCTCCTCTTTCACAGACCATGGCATCAAACCTGGTACGGTCTCTGCGTCCATGATGATGAGATGGTTCTCTAAACGTCGATCTCACCCGTCTGGTCACAAGGTCGAGTCTCTGGCAAATACACACTGTGTACTCCAGACTTAAATGCAACCATGCCCCAATCCATATAGATGCACCACAGATGTGAGTCCTGACGAGCTGCACATGACCAGCCTCAGGTGATCAGGGTGAGGTCCTAATAACTTAGCCACACATCAGCCACTCAGTCCTGAACGCATGCCACCTGGAAGGAAAAACAGAAGACAGAAAACAGAAGACAGAAACAAAAGCCAGCGAGGCACCCCAGCCACACAACAGCACCCCACCCTCACAGGAAGCCTCCCGGCGACCACACAAACCTGGCCCAGGAAAAACACCCCCCTCCAGGGACCATGGCTGGAAACCGTATCTGCATTCATCTTGCAACTGAATCTTCATCTAACAGAACGGTTGACGTCTTCTCCTCTGACTGCATCTTTGCCTTTGTTTCTGTCATTCAATTTGCACAGGTGTGGCCAGGAGTTCTTGAACCTGTGCGGTCAGCCTTTGTCCGACCATGTTTAAAGTCTGTTTAGTCATAAAACAAAAAAGACAAACACAAACAACCAAACCACCCCCCCCCCCCCCCCCCCCAGAGGACCGTCCCATCAAACCCCGGGAAGAGGAGAAAAGAAGAACACAACCCAAACTTAAGCTTGCAAACAAAAACAAAACGCTAACACCCCCCCCCGACGACATGTAGGGACCAACACCCCCCAGAGGACATCCCGCCAGCTCCAGGAGTAATAACCACAGCCGAGGTCCCTCTGGGATCCAAAGTCACCCACGGGGACTCCCAGCGCCTCCCAGAGGACCGTTCCATCAAACCCCAGGAGACGCCCCCCCTCATGACTAACAGACCCAGCCCCGGCCGTCTATGGCTAGATGGACCCACAGCCCTTTCCCCCCCCAGAGGACACCACAGTCACACCCTGAGGGCGGAAACTGGGGGGAAAAAACAAAGGAAAAAAAAAATACAAACAAAACAACAACCCCAACCCCACCCCCTCAGCGCAGTGGAAACTGGAAGTACGTCCAGTGTCACCAACCACGACTATACCCCAAAAGTCAACCGGGAGGAGTGGAACAGCGGTAATGGCATACGGCACAAGACGGTGCCACCCCTCCGACTTTTAAACCAGCCACCAGCTGCGGGTATATTCCACTGCCCCAAACCTCAGCTACGCCGATGGCGTACAGCTCAAAGGCGCGCTGAAACCAGAGGTGGAACAGGGAAGTAACAAAAAAAAAACCCTAAACCCCCCCCACCCGGGTGCAGAGGTTACCTGGGAAATGCCCAGCATAACCGAACTGCACCACCCCAGCAACGCCAATGGCAAACGGCACAGAGGCGCGCCAAGGCTGGAGGTTGCAAAGGGAATTAAAAAAAAATACCCCAAACCCCCCCCCCCCCCCCGGGTGCAGAGGTGACCTGGGAAACACCCAGCATAACCGAACTGCACCACCCCAGCAACGCCAAAAACGTACGGCTCAAACGGCTGGGGCCGGAGGAGAAGACAGGGAATAAAAAAAAAATACCCCAAACCCCCCCCCCCCCTCCCGGGTGCAGAGGTTACCTGGGAAATGCCCAGCATAACCAAACTGCACCACTCCAGCAACGCCGACAACGTATGGCTCACACGGCTGGAGCCAGAGGAGAAGAGAGGGAACAATAAAAACAAAAAAAGAAAAAACAACCCAATTACCCCCCAGAGGACCGTCCCATCAAACCCTGGAAGGTGAAACCAAAAGAAATAAAAAGAAAGACTAACAAACTAACATAAAGTTACCTGGGTCCTTTCTATGCTCCAGACAGCCTGCACGGTCACGACCCCAGAACACTAATAGTGCTGAACATCCCACACAAAAACCAACTCAAAAAACCCCCACAAAAAATGAACCAACACAAAACTAATAAGTGACTTATACCGTTAAGCTCAAACAAATGGAACACACCTGTTCCAGCTTAAGAGCTATAACGGTAATGTGACTCAATCACCAACAGGGGGAGCCAAAGTGCTAAAAATAAAAAACCCTTTGGTAACCGAGAAAACAACTCACGCTGCTTTCCTTGTGCGCAGCTATGTGTAACACACAACCAAAATGTGCTTCAACTAAATTACGCCGAAGCTGACACAACAGACGCAGTAGCTATCTTCACCCGGGGAGACGGGGCTACAACTGTAACAACAGGAAGCACAGCGACCTGTGCCACAGAACTCCGCCGTGCGCGTTCACCCATTAAAGACACACTCATGCAGCTCCCGTTTTACCTCTTATCTGGTCGAAGTGTGATGCGAAGCCGTCGCTATTCACACTCCACAACAACCCACAGATAAGGCAACACCACAGGAACACGGCTGCAAGAGAGCTCAAATCACTATTCAATAATCGGTTCTCCGACACGCACCATCCGGGCGGAGAGCACCCGCAACTGATCCGGATAACTTCTGACGTCTGCTGCCGCCTTCCCGGCGCAGTACCGCCTCTGCTACCGCTGGGTCCGTGATGTATTGGCCAGAGACTACTGTTATGTGTTGGACGCAGTCGGAGAACTGACCAGCGTTTGACAGTAGGACCCAGCATAAAGGAAACAGAGCATGGTTCAAAGGATAACAGAATTTAATGACATAACAGTGAGTGCTTAATTAATAACAAATAAGTGCGCGGTCTGGCGAAGTGGAAAAACGGTGCGCTCCCAGCAGCACAAACGGTCCGGAGCCAGAACACTTCGGACCCAAGAACCCCGCCGACACCCCCAGGTGGCCGCGACCAACCGAGTCTGTGAAAGAAGAAACCATCATGTGAGTCCACCACTCCACACACAGAGAGACCACTCAAAGGTGTACATAATCAGCAAACACTTCCTGGCTTAATCACCAATCAACTTCCCACCCTGCAGGCATGGAACACCCAGTTCACTTCTCCACTGCAGTGGAAGCTGATTAAACGACTAACATAACAGCTCAATATAATAAGCTGTGAGGGACACCATATCTACTGACTGTACTCATGTTAGTCACAAAACCTAAAGTACCTCAGGAAGTGTGCTGATGAGCGTGAGACCTCACCCCCTCCTCTTTCACAGACCATGGCATCAAACCTGGTACGGTCTCTGCGTCCATGATGATGAGATGGTTCTCTAAACGTCGATCTCACCCGTCTGGTCACAAGGTCGAGTCTCTGGCAAATACACACTGTGTACTCCAGACTTAAATGCAACCATGCCCCAATCCATATAGATGCACCACAGCTGTGAGTCCTGACGAGCTGCACATGACCAGCCTCAGGTGATCAGGGTGAGGTCCTAATAACTCAGCCACACATCAGCCACTCAGTCCTGAACGCATGCCACCTGGAAGAAAAAACAGAAGACAGAAAACAGAAGACAAACAAAAGCCAGCCAGGCACCCCAGCCACACAACAAATTGTGCACAGTGCAAATTTGCATTTTGTATAAATAAATGGCTTAACCCAACTACTAAGCATGAGTAAAAAAAAGGTTTTGTGTTATATTCTGTGAGGAATGGCCAGAAAACCAAAGTTTCTGTTGGGAAAGGGTTGTAACACGAACCCGCAACAGGGGGCGCAAAAGAACGGACAATGGATAAGACAAAGAGTAACAATTTAATGTTGTGAATCGCACAACTAAATACAGATACAGATGGTGCCAATTGTACACAAGGTGACGTGCGGGCAGGCTCGAAGATAGGAGACCTCTGGCGATCTGAGAGCCGGGACCCACACAGCTTCCACCACCAATGGCCTGAAGAACACCGGAGCCGCCAAGTCCTGAGTCCCCAGGTGGTCACCGTCTTCTGTTGCAGACCCTGGTACTGCTGGCAGAAGATGACAAAACAGTTAAGGTGAGTGTGTATCCACACACCCAGTAATCCTTGGAACTAGTTCCTTCGGGAGGGAGAACCTCCACCTCCAATAAAGAACAAACATGCAGCTCCTGTCAGTCGCTTCCTTAGGAGGAGTGAGAGGCGAGGACGTCGCTGACTCTCACTGTATACCACTCCAGCAGGGACTGAGATGCAGGAACACGGCTGCAAAGCAGAATAATAATGATAATAATATCGTTAGATACAGCAGAGAAGATTACCTTCGACGGTAGTAGATTTCTCGGCGAGGAGGTGGAGTAATGATCCGGCTTTTATAGAGATGACGGTGATTGTTGACAGCTGGTGTAACAGAGTGACAGCTGTCACCCTGTCTTGGCGCCCTCTCATGCTTGAAGCCCGCACTCCAAGCAGGGCGCCGACTGGTGGTGGTGGGCCAGCAGTACCTCCTCTTCAGCGGCCCACACAACAGGTTCTGCCAGGATATGTATATAATAGGGCATGCTTGTGCGCATACATAAGCTTTTGACAAGAATGTAAGTTAGTGTGCATGCTGATTTCTGCGAGATGTCTTGTAAATCAGTTCAGACTTACAAAAACAGCATTTTCAGTTTTAGAAGTGTTTATTTTTCAGTAGTTTTTACATAATATATGAGAAAGATGCTATATTTACACAAATGAAACAGAGTTAGCCGCTAGCTAGGCCAGCCAGTGACGTCACCATGCTGTTTTCAAAATGTCTTGTAAATCACTCCACAGCTGTTATCAGGTTCTATAAACAGTGTTTTCAGTTTCAGAAGTGTTCATTTCTTGCTAGCGTTTACATAACATGTGAGACACAGACTATATTAACACATAAACTGCGTGGTTTTGGAAGGCCAGAGAGAAACCAGCCAGTGATGTCACGGTGCTGCTCTACTCTGGCTGTCACCCCCACCCCTACAAAAAATGGATTGATGAAAAATAAAAAATGGATGATTCATAGCATAAAAATATGAAACAGTGTGACTTTTTAACCTCCTAAAATACCTTTTAAAATAGGTCAAGGTTAGCCATCTTTGAACTTGTCCAAGGTCTGTGTCCCAAGAATGTTCCCTGTGAATTTTTAAGACTCTGTCCATAATCAGACTGATCCTATGCTGAGCACAGACAGACAGACAGACACAAAGCCTTTGCTTTGTCTTTTTTTGCAAATGGCATGTTTAAATCTCACAAATTTGCTATTTTTTTTTGTTGCAAATAAATATTTATAATCTCGCAAATTTGCTATTTTTTCGCTAATTTGCATATTCATGATCTTGCAAGTTTGCGTGCTTTACTCTGGAAAATGTGTTTATTTTTTCTTGACATTTGTTATGTTTTTCTTGTATATTTGTGACTTTAAACTCATATATAATCTCCAATTTTTTTTTGTCTTTGAATGGCTAATAGCTGTCATATTTTCTTCAGTCTTACCTTTGCGAAATGAACAGCTGCGCTTCATGTTGCCAGGTCTACATTCTCCTCGTGCTGAATTCACACCCTGCACCAGAGTTATGACCAATCAGAACCCCAGTCTGAAGCACTGGACAACCACAGGATATAAACGTAGAAGTAACAAACAAGTAGATGACCAAACAGTAAACAAATGTGCAAACTCTGGGAAAGCTCTTTGCCCGATGTCTGGTTCAAGATTTGTGCAAGCAGAAAACTTTCTGCCAAACTTACCATTTGTCTGGAAGCATGCACTGCTGATAAGCATCACCACATCAACCACTCAATGCTGGTATTTGCTGCCACTGAAATAGCAAAGTGCATTCATACATATGCACCAAACAGACTTGCACGCATTTAACCTCCTCACTGCCACGCAATTCGTCATGCCAGTGTGAACTGCTTTTTCCTGCTGGATGCTGCGTTATATAAACTAATTATTTCACAGCAGATTAATCATATGCTCTCAAGACATGGCTGATGAAATCACCTCTAATCGCTCTGGAATCACAGAGGAATTTTTTTTTACAGTTGCAGCTGTTCTCGTGCGCGTCATGATGTGGAGAACACATTTGGAATCATTGCAAACTAATTATTTGTAATATTTATATTGAAATGGATTGGTAAAATAGTTGCATTTTCATTCCTTCTTGTTAGTAACTGTAAAATTATGTTTATGATAGAATTAAAATCTTGTCATAATCGTGACTCTCAGTGACGCAGTGTTTTTGACTTGTTTGCATAATTGTTTGCTCACATATAGTTCACAAAATTAATGCGTGCCAGAGGTTTTGAACATTTCAAAATTTTCTTTGCGCACTTGTACGCACCATGCACAATTTATAACGTGTTTACAACGAGTTTACTCTCTGACAGATTGCGTGCCAATGCGGGGATCAAATTTGTGCAAGTGTCAAGGTACCTTAAGTCCCTTTTGCATCCATTGTTAAAATAGGGGCTCCAAACGTGATTAACATATTGTATTGGGAAGTCAGTTAGAAGCAATCACTTAATGAAATCCCTTCTATCACCTCAGTAACAAAGCACACAAAAGGACAGCAATTCAAAAGTATGACTGGAGTGACCGGAATAATACACACAATTATCTTTAAAGTACAGCATTATAATACAGTGCGTGGCAATATCAATTACTGAACAGAAATATCTGAAATCCCTCAGTTTTCTCAGTTGGGTACTAGGCACAACATTTTTATGGCATTTGACTTAGTCTATTCACAGTTACAGCATGCTGTATCTAAATCATAACGTTTGAGGAAAAACCTAAATTTTTTTTTTTAAATAATTCAAGCATCAATAGTAAGTCCTTTCAGCGCTCCCTTGTTTCACTCGGGGTCCAAGTAATCCTGTCTATCAAATCAATAACTGGTGTAAGCAGCCTGACAGCCTACATCTCTAAACACTTGAAATATCAAAAACTGCTGTAATTGCACAGAATAAACTTGTATGAAGAGTGCTTAACAAACTTATACATACACATAAAGTGTTTTTACAGATTGGGTTTTGGCACAAGTTTGATTGCGGATGCCCTTCCTGCAGCAACTCCAGTTCTAGTTCCTGGTGGAGGACCTACTCTGCTTCACTTCTGAGATGCGAGGTGTTCTCAGAGCAGCATGACTGCAGCAAATGCAAGTGTATAAAGTGAAAAGTAAGAATTCTACGTATTGTGTTTAGCTTCATATTTCCAAGTATATTGTACTCATTCATAAAAGTATGTCGACTAACATTAAAAAGAATCAGATTAAGCAGTGCTCGCTGCAGACAGATACTGACTGTCCCACAGTGTTGTATAATATTGTGAGGATTTGGAGACATTTTTCTTGTGACGTCTTTGTGAAAGACACTGTGACAAAAAAGGATCCAACACAAAAACAACGCTTCACCTCCTGAGTGTTCGCCTTGAAACATAAACATCACATTATCACTAAGACAAAAGAACACAGCTTGGCTGACTGTGGCGTAGTTGGTAGAGCAGGTTATCCACACACCAACAGGTCTCTGGATTGTTCCCTGAGTGTTTCTCCAGTCAAAGTGCAGCATGCTTAAACATATTATGACTTTATGTTATTATTCTCATTAAAGTAGCACGGCTTAACGACATTTATTGTCTTTATTCTAAATAGTTTCTTGGTTTTTAGAACAAAAAAATGTTCTAAATCCTGTAATGACTGGTCTGAAAGCCCATCAGAAATTAGAGTGCAAAGCTGATGGGAGTTTGTTTGAATTCAAGTAACTTGTCAGGTTTTATTGTTTCTCAAACATCTTAAATTTTAGTTTTGTATTGTTATTTATTGTTAAGCTACAGGCTGCAGAGCAGGTTGTTTTTATACTAGAAACACAGTGGCCTTGAAAAAAAAATATCTCTGTTTCTAGTCACATCCACATTAAAAGTAGCAAGTGAGTGTGAGGAGCAGTGTCAGTTATCATGTAATAGTTTATATCTGCTGACAGTTAAATGGGATTCTATTTACTTTATATGTATTCATTACACTTGATTGACACATCATCAATTTATTGAATTAAATTTTAAATTTACTCTTGATGCTTAAAAATATGCATAAATACGATGTCATCAGTTCCCTGAAACTGAGAGACAGATTTATCAGGGTCAAATAAGACTTTTTTGTCTTAATGTGTATTTTGAATAGAAAAACATTACCTATAATAATTTGCACAAATGAAACCTGTTTTGCCATTGCAAAATGCAAATATTCAATGAAGAAATATTCTCTGAAAATATTTTCATGCACATGTAACACAATAATTATCATTTAATATTTATATCTAGTCAAATCTTGAATTTTGTTCCGAATATTTGACAATTTGAAACCATAAATCAGAGGATTCATAAAGGGAGGTATGACAAGGAATTCTATTGCAACAAAATTCTGAAAGGTTTGTGGTAAATCTTTTGAACCAAACCGCATATACATAAGATCAAAGCCTATAGTCACAAGGAAAGTGAGTAAGGAGGTTAAATGTGGCACACAGGTTTGCATGAACTTTCTCCTGTTTTCTAGAGAATTGATGCATTTTCTGATTAGATACATGTATGACCAAACTATGAACAAACCATGAGACGCATAAAGTATTATGGTAATATATGCAATGATGCTGTTAATCATCGTGTCAGATGAAGGACAAGCAAGTTGAACAATAGTCCAGTTAACACAGAGAAGCCTGGAAATAACTGACCTGCATAATTTCAGTCTGGATGTCAGGAAAATATTAATGCAAAAAATGATAAAAGGTATGAGCCATGAGAAAACTACTAACTGAAACAGTCTTTTCTTTGTCATGATGGAGTGATACTGCAGGGGGTGACATATAGCCAGGTATCTGTCATATGACATAAGTGCAAGAATAGAAAGTTCACTGCAAGCAAATGAGTACATGACCAGAGCCTGAATCAGACAGCCGGAATAAGAGATCAAATGGACAGGAGACAGCAGATCCCAGAGAAATTTGGGGTAAAAACCTGTCGTCCCATAGAGTGTATTCAAGCAGTAAGCACACAGTAGAATATACATGGGTTCATGGAGATTCTTATCTAAAATAATGATCACAACAAGAGAAACATTAAACAGCAAAATCACACAGTAACATATTAAAGTCACAGAGAAAAGAACAAGTCTGTGCTTCATTGTTTCATTTAAACCTGAAAGAAAAAACACATGTATTGAGGTCACATTGTCCATCTTGTGTGTGCTGTGCACCTCTGTCCCTGCAAAGTGTGTGCTTTTTCTTCACACTCTCTTTATTTTGTGTCTGACTGCAGCAACATATCAACTGGGATTTCAGTTAACCAATCAGAGGTTTAACCTTAAATCATTTACTTTCTCTACACAAACCAGCGGAGTGAAAAGATTTTTCAGGATAATCTTCATGATTATTTGTCAAAATCATTTTTCAGTAATTTTAATCATTGTTTAATCATTACTTAATCAGTATTGCTTCTCACAATGATTACGTATCAATCCATATTAAAAATGCTATAAATTCTTTCAGAAAACAAGGTTAGATCCTTACCTCCATCAAACAAGTTTTGTTGTTTTGCCATTTGTCTCTGTCTACCTGTGTGTTTGACTGATTGATTGATTGACTTCCAGCAGGATATGTCAAAAGCCCGTGATTAGATTTCACTGAAATTTGTTCGGTAGGTCTTGGGGTTGGAGTGTCGGAGTGCTCATGGCTGAGCATCAGACCACTTTCTTTTTGAAGAAAGTTGGTAAAATTGAAATGAAATTCAATGATTTTTTTTAAATTAAAAGGTTATTAAAGGTTTTCTCTATGCTTGTGACATCATCAGTGTGTGACAGTCTCTTAGGAGATAAAAAAAAAACTTTCAAGAAAATAATATCATATCAAAGCTCTTGTTTTGCATGGGACATGAGTATTTTTTGATTAATTACATATTCACACAATGGTTTTATTGTACCAGCAGCAGTAACACGACAATAACGCCAGTTTGACGCGCCAGCACAGCAATGTTTTTTGTTCTGCCAAAACAAGTAGTAGTTGAAAGGATGACTCTAAGTTGAGTATGAGTTGCACGCAAGGTGGAACTTTGATCCTGATGACCTAAATTTGATTCTAATTTGTGATACAGCTTGCAGAACTTTGATCCTGACTGCCTCAGTTTGATCCTGATTTGTGACACAGCCTGCTGAACTTTGACACTGATTATGTAAGTTTAGACTGATTTTTGATATAATCTGCTGAACTTTGATCCTGACTACCTAAATTTGATCCTGATTTTTGATACAGCCTGCTGAACTTTGATCCTGATTACCTAAATTTGTAATCTGGACTTGCTTGGACATGTTTCCAAAGCCCAAACAAGGAGGGCACATTGTTCGAAAAGTATGGTAATGTGCGTTCTGTTTAGTGTGACATACAAATCGTCTGTGGTATACCAAAGCAAAACAGTTTATATACGAGGGCTGTCCATAAAGTATAGGTCCTTTTTATTTTTTTCAAAAACTATATGGATTTCATTCATATGTTTTTACGTCAAACATGCTTGAACCCTCGTGCGCATGCGTGAGTTTTTCCATGCCTGTCGGTGACGTCATTCGCCTGTGAGCACTCCTTGTGGGAGGAGTCGTCCAGCCCCTCGTCGGAATTCCTTTGTCTGAGAAGTTGCTGAGAGACTGGCGCTTTGTTTGATCAAAATTTTTTCTAAACCTGTGAGACACATCGAAGTGGACATGGTTCGAAAAATTAAGCTGGTTTTCAGTGAAAATTTTAACAGCTGATGAGAGATTTTGAGGTGATTCTGTCGCTTTAAGCACTTTTCACGGTGCGAGACGTCGCTCAGCGCTCTCAGGCAGCATCATCAGCCTGTTTCAAGCTTAAAACCTCCACATTTCAGGCTCTATTGATCCAGGACGTCGTGAGAGAACAGAGACGTTTCAGAAGAAGTTGGTTTCAGCATTTTATCCGGATATTCCACTGTTAAAGGAGATTTTTTTAATGAAAGACGTGCGGACGGGTCCGCGCGTCGGGACGCAGCCGATGCGGCGCGGCGGCACAGGAAAAACACCTCCGTGTTGATAACCATTTGTTAAAATCCAGTTGGCTTTTGATGGCTTTCAGTGGAGTGAGTATATGAGAAATTGTTTATCAGCTGGAGATGTTCCAACTTGTCCTCAAGGCTTCCAACAGAGGTGTTTTTCCTGTGGCGGAGCGTCGCAGCGGCTGCGAGCCGACGCTGCAATCCGCCCGCACGTCTTTCATTAAAAAAATCTCCTTTAACAGTGGAATATCCGGATAAAATGCTGAAACCGACTTCTTCTGAAACTTCTCTGTTCTCTCACGACGTCCTGCATCAACAGAGCCTGAAATGTGGAGGTTTTAAGCTTGAAACAGGCTGATGACGCTGCCTGGGAGCGCTGCGCGACGTCTCGCACCGTGAAAAGTCCTTAAAGCGACAGAATCACCTCAAAATCTCTCATCAGCTGTTAAAATTTTCACTGAAGACCAGCTTAATTTTTCGAACCATGTCCACTTCGATGTGTCTCACAGGTTTAGAAAACATTTTGATCAAACAAAGCGCCAGTCTCTCAGCAACTTCTCAGACAAAGGAATTCCGACGAGGGGCTGGACGACTCCTCCCACAAGGAGTGCTCACAGGCGAATGACGTCACCGACAGGCGTGGAAAAACTCACGCATGCGCACGAGGGTTCAAGCATGTCTGACGTAAAAACATATGAATGAAATCCATATACTTTTTGAAAAAAATAAAATGGACCTATACTTTACGGACAGACCTCGTACATGGTATATATTGGAATTCAATAACTTTCCTTTGATGTAATTGTACACCTATTATAATCAATCAATGTTTATTACCAATTTAACCTTTTATGTAAGATTCTTGCTCTACTCGGTTCTTTGTAAATGCTTGTCAATGTTTTGACAAACAGTTTGGATGGCTTCTGTTTTGGAGCCATTTAGCTGCAGGAAGTTTTGACTCATCCACGCCTCTATCTCCTCCAGGCAGGAGCTGAGGTGGGAGACTGTGACCGAGGGGGGACAAGAAGGAGAGATGGTGAGGTACAGTTGTGTGTTGGCAGCATAGCAGTGAAAATTAATTCCATGCTTGCTGTCGACACGACTGAGGGGAAGCATGTAAATGGTGGAAGATGGTTGGGCCGAGTACGTAGCCCTGGGGGACCCAACAGGTAACAGTGTGGGGTGTGGATCTTGCTTCCCCCAGAGCTACGTACTCGGTTCTGTCAGAGAGGTAGGAATGAAACCAGTGAAGGGCAGTGCCAGAGAGACCTGTATAGTGCTGGAGACGGTGTAGGAGGACGTGATGGTCTACAGTGTAAAACCCAGCAGAGAGGTCGAGAAGAATGAGGACGGATATGGAGTCAGAAGCCCTCATCAGGTCATTGGTGACTCTGATGAGGGCTGTTTCTGTACTATGGGAAGGGCAGAAACCAGATTTAAATTTTTCATAAAGATTATTAGATTTCAGGTGATGATGGAGCTGGGAGGAGACAACTTTTTCTAGAATTTTTGTGAGAAATGGGAGGTTAGATATTGGTCTGTAGTTTGACAGAGGTTTGGGGTCCAGGGTGGGTTTCTTGAGGAGAGGTTTGATAATAGCAATTTTGAGGGTGTTGGGGACATGGCTTGTTTCTAGGGAGGTATTGATTATTTTTGTGATAAGGGGGCTGATGGAGGAGCAATGAGTTTTGAGCAGAGGTGATGGGAGGGGATCGAGTAGGCAAGTGGATGGTTTGGATCGATGGATAATCTTCTTGACCTCCTGCTGCGCTGCGACAGTGAATTGGGTAAGTATGTTTGTGACTGGTGTTATGGGTAGGTCGAGTGTAGTACTGTCGAGTGGTGAAAATGAGGTACGGATGTTATCTATTTTAGATGTGAAAAATTGCATGAAAAGGTTGCAGTTTATTTCTGTATTGCTGTGGAATGAGGGGATGTGAGCATTGAGGATATGATTTATTGTGGAGAATAGTTTTTTGGAGTTACCTGTGTTGTTGGAGTTGTATTCTGACCGGGCCTTGGTAAGTGCTTTGGAGTATGTTGTGCAATGTTCCTGGTAGGCCAACTGATGCACTGTCAGGCCGGATTTTATGTAGGCACACTCCAGAACACGGCCAGCCCTCTTCATTTCTCTCAGCTCCTCTGTGAACCATGAGGCAGAACGGGTGAAATTTACAGTCCGGGTTCTTAATGAAGCAAGAGAGTCCAGGATAGAGGCAAGGTTAGCATTGTAGAAGTCTATTAAGTCGTCAGTTGATGCATGAGGATGGGTGAAAGAAGCTGGAGCTGTTGGCAGAAGGAAGTGGAGTCCATGTTTTTAATGTTCCTGAAGGTAATTTGTCAGGTCGGTTTGGTGGCGAGACAGGGAACAGAGATGGTGAATGTGACTGCCAGGTGGTCAGAGACACCGGCATCATACACTTGTAATCTAGTGACAGGGAGGGAGTCGGTTATTACAAGGTCTAGTGTGTGACCCCCCCTTTTATGTGTGGGGCAAGTAACATGCTGGTCCAGATTTAAACAGTTCAGGGTTTCTTTAAAATTGGTGGCTAATTGACAGTTATTAGAATCCATGTGGATATTGAAGTCACCAGTAACCAGAATGTTTTTATGGGGTGTGCAGAGTGAGGTAAGTAGATTGTGCATGTCTGATATAAAATTTGGGTATGGTTTAGGGGGACAATATATAAGGGCTATTGTCAGTGGAAATGTTTTTTTACAGTTAAAAATCAGGGATTCAAAGGAAGCAAAACAGGGAGCGTTGATGGGGGATAGTTCAAGATTACTGCTGTAGAAGGCGGCTAAGCCCCCACCTCTGCCAGTTGTACGGGCTCTCTCCATATAGCGGTACCCTGGGGAGCACACTTCATTCAGGGATAAATATATCCCTGGCTGCTGCCATGTCTCCGTCAGAAGGAGCAAAATCCAGCCCCTTCTCCGTGATGTGGTCATGAATTAGTCCAGCTTTATTTGACAGTGACTGTATATTTAACTGTTCAACTATGATGGTGGACGTGATGTCTGATCCAGGATCCTGCTTTTTGAGAGGATGGAGTACACTGAGATCCACTCCAGGTTTTCCAGTGCACCACTCCCTCTCAGCATTTTCAATGCTGAGAGTAGCGGCGCTTGGATGACGTGGCCGATGACCCTCAGTTGTGTGCCAGGACCAGAGCGGCAAGATGGAACTGTGGTTACCACATCTGGGCACCACAAACCGGCATCTGGAGCCCCTGTGGACATAACAAGGACGGCATGGAAGAGCTAATTTCTGCAGGGGAGCCTGGTCACCAATACCGGGAGCCCGGAGCCGCCGCGGCGGAGCTTCAGAGCACAACAGCTGCATGTTGTGCTAGTGGTTAACAGGGATCTAGATGCGACGCGCGGTCATCAGCAGACACCCCTGAAAAGAGACAGTCCCCAGGGGCAAGACGACCATCAGGACCACAGCAGCAGCGGGAACAATCCCACACCCGAGGGCACGTGGAACACCAGGCCGGAAACTCACCGGACCCAGCAGCAGGACTGGAAAACTCCACTGGACTCAGCACAGCAACAAGCAGGTAGCAGCAGGAGATCAGCGATAAAAATGGAAAGTGGTAGTAGTCTCTGGTTTGTGGCAGTTTGCTGTGGAAATAGTAGTAGCCACAGCAGAAAAATATTGACCCAGAAAGGACGGATTTGCAGAGAAGCGGTGAACAATCCACGCCAGTGTCCTCTCCGCCCGCCCACACACCAATATCAGTGCTCAGATGACAGTAGCTTCTGGGAAAGGTGCAAGTTGCAATCCTGCCTGGTATGCTGCATGTTTGGTGTGTTGAAGCAGAGCTGCACTGTTAGGAGGGATGGCTTCATATGGTCTTTGCTTCCAGGCAAACAGGTCAGGTCTGGCTTCATCTACACTGTCAACAGTGCTGGACCTGTCATACATGGTGACCACAATCTTCTCCAATATCTTGATATCTGAGTACTCAATGGTTGGTGGGTACTTCCTTAGTTTGGAAAATAATGGGGTGGCCTCTGGAAATATGTCCCATGTTTGCCAAGCTGTTTTCTTTCCATTGTTTCTAAAGGAAGAGACCACATCACAACCCATGAAAGCATGGATGAACAGCATTGCTGTGGCTTTTTCTTGGCCAACATTGCTGTATAGGTCATGAATGGGAATCCAGCGAAGGCTCTGACAGTGGCCGAATGCAAGCCATAGCTGCTGTAGACCCATGCCTTGGAGAGTTGGGAAGACACTCAAACCAATGACCACAACATCTGTGTCATTGGCTTTTACCATAACAGATTTACTTCCCCGTCCTACAGCATACCTGGCATGGAGAAAGAGGTGGCTGTCTGCCTTCTCATGAGTGCAATCATCCAGTGTTAGAAGATTCACTTTGTGGTTGATAAGTACCTTTCTTCCTTCGGTCACATTCACCAAATTGGTTGAAGGCATTTGGGCAATTTTGTCTGCAAGGAAGCAAAACAGTTCAGATTTGTTCTCGTTTCTGAGGAAGGTTTGCCAGTTTGAAGGAACAGTGTTCTTGTCTGTAACCTTGCGCCTTCCCCCAGATCCCCTTTTGGATCTTGTGTCTGCTTTCAGACTTGATGCACTGTAAACATCAAACACATGTGTTGTCTTGTATTCACTAGCATATGTACTAAGAAGTCAAGATTAGCATAGTCTGCAAAGGTCTCTGACCTTTTTGGTGGGAGTGCATGGACCAAAGCTGAGCCAGATGATGATGTCTTCTGCCTTTGGCTCTTGGTCTGAAAGTGAGACAAGTTTCTCGAGGATGGAGGTGAGTTGAGATCCAGTCTTGCTGGGTCAAAAGCAAGTGGCATTTCACCTATCTCATGACATTGTGGCACGTTTGTTGCAATCATTACATACCCATCATTTTCTGGATTTTGGTGTACAGAGGCCAACGGAGAGGTTAGAGCTACATTTTTCTTGTCTTCCTGGCAGAGACAACATTTGCTCCAGTCAGTTTTTCTTCTGCTTGTAATTGGATTTACACTTGCCATCATTAGAATAAGGCAGAGAGGCTATACTTTTACCACCTTAATCTGATATGCACATTGATGTATGGGATACAACTAGGTTCGGGTGACCTACACCTAGCTCGATCATTCATCCAGTGCCATTTAAGTCCCGTGTGATCTGTACACCATCTGGGTAAGTACATGGACACACCATGCATAGCCCCACTTACCCTTGGCTCGGCTCTCCCGCGCTGGCACATCCTGTCAATTCAGGTGCGGCTGTCTAACTAAATCTACCAATTTCTTTCTACACTGTTCTACCAGCTAATTGATATGGGGCTATTAGACAGCATTTGGGACACTAAACTATAGTACATGCATGCACTACACAATTAGTCATAATCTACCACTGGAGTTAGTAAAGCTACATGAAGGTAGAGCATTAGTAAAGGAAGATTAGCTGACACTGAACCCCATGCTGACTTACACAGCAGTGAAGTCACCAGTGTGCCCTGGTTGTGCATTGACATTCACTCCTCTAAACTTTTATTATAATACCACCATCTACCTTATATATATATATATATATATATATATATATATATATATATATATATATATATATATATATATATATATATATATATATATATATATATATACGAGGGCTGTCCGTAAAGTATAGGTCCTTTTTATTTTTTTCAAAAACTATATGGATTTCATTCATATGTTTTTACGTCAGACATGCTTGAACCCTCGTGCGCATGCGTGAGTTTTTCCATGCCTGTCGGTGACGTCATTCGCCTGTGAGCACTCCTTGTGGGAGGAGTCGTCCAGCCCCTCGTCGGAATTCCTTTGTCTGAGAAGTTGCTGAGAGACTGGCGCTTTGTTTGATCAAAATTTTTTCTAAACCTGTGAGACACATCGAAGTGGACATGGTTCGAAAAATTAAGCTGGTTTTCAGTGAAAATTTTAACAGCTGATGAGATTTTGAGGTGATTCTGTCGCTTTAAGGACTTTTCACGGTGCAAGTCGTCGTGCAGCGCTCTCAGGCACCATCATCAGCCTGTTTCAAGCTTAAAACCTCCACATTTCAGGCTCTATTGATCCAGGATGTCGTGAGAGAACAGAGATGTTTCAGAAGAAGTCGGTTTCAGCATTTTATCCGGATATTCCACTGTTAAAGGAGATTTTTTTAATGAAAGGACGCAGCCGACGCGGCGCGGCGGCACAGGAAAAACACCTCTGTGTTGATAACCATTTGTTAAAATCCAGTTGGCTTTTGATGGCTTTCAGTGGAGTGAGTATATGAGAAATTGTTTATCAGCTGGAGATGTTCCAACTTGTCCTCAAGGCTTCCAACAGAGGTGTTTTTCCTGTGACGGAGCGTCGCGGCGGCTGCGAGCCGACGCTGCAATCCGCCCGCACGTCTTTCATTAAAAAATCTCCTTTAACAGTGGAATATCCGGATAAAATGCTGAAACCGACTTCTTCTGAAACTTCTCTGTTCTCTCACGACGTCCTGGATCAACAGAGCCTGAAATGTGGAGGTTTTAAGCTTGAAACAGGCTGATGACGCTGCCTGGGAGCGCTGCGCGACGTCTCGCACCGTGAAAAGTCCTTAAAGCGACAGAATCACCTCAAAATCTCTCATCAGCTGTTAAAATTTTCACTGAAGACCAGCTTAATTTTTCGAACCATGTCCACTTCGATGTGTCTCACAGGTTTAGAAAAAATTTTGATCAAACAAAGCGCCAGTCTCTCAGAAACTTCTCAGACAAAGGAATTCTGACGAGGGGCTGGACGACTCCTCCCACAAGGAGTGTTCACAGGCGAATGACGTCACCGACAGGCGTGGAAAAACTCACGCATGCGCACGAGGGTTCAAGCATGTCTGACGTAAAAACATATGAATGAAATCCATATAGTTTTTGAAAAAAATAAAAAGGACCTATACTTTACGCACAGACCTCGTATGTAATGTATGTATGTATGTATGTATGTATTGACAGCTATACAGATGTATGTGGCAATGAACAGTGTGTACCACTCATTTTAAAGAAAACTTTTTCAGAGGAGACATAACGCACTGAAATCGTGGGTTTTCGTTGCGATATTTGATTCAGTCCTCATTTAAAAAAGCTGTAGACAATTATTAACATAAATGCATTGTGCAATGGTTTATTGGAACTGTTTGAAGTACATAAAAGGAAAAACAATGTTAAAAGACATGAACAGAGACAAACAACACCCGAATTAGGAATTTGCTCGGCAGCCATCTTGAAAATCGGCAACCATCGTTAAATTTTGAGTGGCCATCCAGTGAATACGAGGTCTATTAGAAAAGTATCCGACCTTATTATTTTTTTCAAAAACCATATGGATTTGAATCACGTGTGATTGCGTCAGACAAGCTTGAACCCTCGTGCGCATGCGTGAGTTTTTCCACGCCTGTCGGTTGCATCATTTGCCTGTGAGCAGGCTTTGAGTGAGGAGTGGTCCAGCCCCCTCGTCGGATTTTTATTGTCAGGAAATGGCGGAATGATTTGGGCTTTTTTTCCATCAGAATTTTTTCAGAAACTGTTAGACACTGGCAGCTGGAAACCAGCGGCTGTGGGGCGCGCCGCGCTCCGAAGCCACCATCGACAGGCTGAACAACCATTTCATTTCTAAACGGATGGCTGTCTGGATCCGTGACCATCGTGTGCCATTTCTCTGGTTATCACAAGAGCTGGACATCAACCATTTTCTGACAGATTTCACTTTTAACAAGAGATTTTGTCATGGAAAGCCGAGCGGAGGCTTCGTGCGTCACGATGGATTCAATACTGGAGCGAGACAAAACCACCTCCATTTTGGTCTCACAGGACGGCTTTGAGATGGCGTTCAGACAGCTGTCAGTGGTTTTTCCATCAAGTGATTGTCCGAGAAATTGTGGATGTGCCTGGACATGCCAGAACATGTCCCGTGAGACTTCATCATGGCGTTGCTGTGCACCATGCGGCACTGCTGCGATGCGCGAAGCCTCCGCTCCTCTTTCCATGACAAAAACGCCTGTAACAGTGGAATGTGCCGTTCATTTCCAAACTGGATGCTGCGTTTTATCCGGGACGTCGTCTGACTAGCACAGGAATTGTGAAAAGACGTGGACATCAGCACTTTTTCGGCACATTGAGACAGACGTGCGGAGGAATTCCGCATCCGTTTAGAAATGAAATGGTCGTTCAGCCTGTCGATGGCGGCTTCGGAGTGCGGCATGCCCCACAGCCGCAGGGGGCCGTCCTTAAAGTGACAGTAACACTCCTTATTCTCTACCAAGCCCGTAACATATTCACCGAAAGCCAGATACATTTTTCTAATGGTTTCCAGCTGCCAGTCTCTAACAGTTTCTGAAAAAATTCTGATGGAAAAAAAGCCCAAATCATTCCGCCATTTCCTGACAATGAAAATCTGACGAGGGGGCTGGACCACTCCTCATTCAAAGCCTGCTCACAGGCGAATGACGCAACCGACAGGCGTGGAAAAACTCACGCATGCACAAGAGGGTTCAAGCTTGTCTGAAGCAATCACACGTGATTCAAATCCATATGGTTTTTGAAAAAAATAATAAGGTCGGATACTTTTCTAATAGACCTCGTATATATTTTAAAAAAAGCCTCAGAAGAACACATGTACCAAATTTGAGTGTGGTGCGAAGCTCGCTCATGGCACACTGTGGCCCAATCAGGAAGTGCCAAATTCTGAATCCATAGTGAAAGAGGAAATGCCAAATGTCAAACCCTTCCTGGATTGACAGACAAGATCCCATTGAATCTCACACGAACTCAGTGGCAGGCTCACACTCAAACAGGAAGTGCCAAATTTTCAGTCACAGTGAAACAGGAAATGTCAAATGTTGAACACTTCCTGGCATTGGTGGAGCTAGAGCTGAGGTCGGGGTTTCACTGGACTCCCCTGAAATCTGATTGGACACAGGTGATTGACATGTTACAGCACCACACGTCTGGTTGAAAGACCTGCATTTTTTAAAATTAGTGAGTCACATTGACTGCTAGTTTCCTCCTGTCCAGTAGTTAGTGCTGTGTACCACAAAAGGTTCTACTCCACCTTAGTAGAAGAAGAAAAATGTTTGCTTCAGATTTTAACTGAACATGTCGTTTTAACTAGGGATGTCCCGATCTAGTTTTTTTTTTTTGCCCTGATCTGATTCTGAGTCATCTCATTTTGAGTATCTGCCGATACCGAGTCCCGATCCGATACTTTAAAAAACTGAATGAACAATGAGCAAATGCTACATATATACTATTTTCATTTTAATCACCTTATTGTATTATTTATCACTTAAACAGTGCACTTCTCCTTGAGGTAGCTTGAACAATCAAGTAATAATCTACCAGACTTAAAAAAAATGTACAAATTTCCATGTTATTTTATTTGTCTAAAAATAAATGTCCAAGGTTCCTTATGTTAAACAAGAAATGATCTGATCTGAGATAACAGGTGATTTTAATTTACAGATGAAAGTTTTGAAAGAACTATTTATTGATTTAGTTATTTTAATTACAAGTGTTCTAAACTTTTTTTTTATCAGTAATCAGAATTTTTGAGGTAACAAACAACAAGAACAAAAAATATTTCCAAGGATTTTTCAGAAAACTGCTCTATAAATGAGCAGTCCTGTGACATGTTTCTGTTTTGTACAGATCAGTGGTTTCTGCCACTAGTCTTCTGTGTTTTGGCCCGACGCATCGTTCCTATTGGACAGCGCGAAGCTACGTCACAGCTCAGAGCATCAAAAGTTGGATTGGGTTAAACTTTGACCGCGTCAGCCTGCCGACAAGCGGCAATGCGTGCTCCCGTCAGAAGCGTCGCTTTAGCTCAGCTTTTGACGCGACGCTTCTGACGCCTCTAAAAAGCAACGTGTCTCATTGAAAATAATGCGTTTTACGCCTCTGAGGCTTCCGATGTGTGAAAGGCCCATTAATCTGCAATAATGAGCTTGAAATAGCACTGATCAAAATAATGAGGATAAAAACTATATCAGATTCCTGATCGGGATGCAACGTCCAATTTCGATCAAGTCTGAAACCATGTGATCGGGCATGATTTCCGATCATGTGATCGGATCGGGACATCCCTAACTATGGACTTCTAATCACACCAAACTTATATTTGTGAGTAAATGACTATATTCTATGCCAGAAATGAGGTCCAGGTTGTTAAAAGCAGCATTACTCTTTTAATTTGGGTTGCCTTATATACACGTTTAAGCTAACAGATAGCAGCTGACTCATTCTAGTTTCCTTATTAGTGCAGAAGATAACTGAAACAATCTTTCAAGTGGTGATACAAGCATCAAATTCAGCACAAATACAGCTTAGACAGTACATTTAAAAAAATCAGATGGCCACTTGAATTTTCAATAGGCATCCAGGTAGGGTTCAACTGAAGAATTACACAGGGGTCAAAATTTAAAAATGCTCCAATCAAATTGAAAACTATATCACATTACTTGTCTGATTATAAAGATTGTAAAAAGGTATAGTTTGGACAACCTGTGACTGAATGTTATGGAATTTTGGAGTAAAAATGGCAAGAATGGTGACAAAGGTCAATTTCAGTTTGTACAGGGGTCAAAAGGTAAAGAGTTGCTCTAATTTTGGTAAAAAGTGATGCAAATTATTGGTTGAGTTAATAGGATTAATAAATGGAATAGTTTTACAGTGCTGAATGCTTGGTCTCCAAAGTAAAGCTCAAACAAGGTAAATGTCCACTGGATTCTATGACATGTGACATATGTTACCTTGTAACATGACCTAAGCATGACACATGATGCAAACTGTTACTTTTTAAAACCAGATTAACTCAACCAATAATTTGCATCAATTTTACCAAATGTGGAGCAACGTTTTTTGAGTCCTGTACAAACTGAAACTGCCTTTGTCACCATTCTTGCTGCTTTTACCTCATAACTCCATATCATTCAGTCACAGATAGTCTAAACTACACCTTTTTGGAATCTTTATGATCAGGCAAATTATGTGGTGTAGTTCTATATTGGAGCATGTTTTGATTTTGATTTTGACCCCTGTGTAATTCTTCAATTGACCCCTACCTGGCTGCCTATTGAAAATTCAAGTGGCCAATCAGTTTTTTTCAAAAGAGTTCATGACTATGGAGTATTTGTGCCAAATTTGATGCTTGTATCACCATTTGCAGGATTCCACTCTAAATATTCTCTTATCTGCTGCACTATATATGAGATGTAAGATGCTGCTCCTCAGTGTTTCTCAATTGCCCTCAAAAGTATTGGAACACTTGATATTTCACACATTTTAATTTGTTTATTCCATTTCAAATACATTTCTTTTTCTAAAATTATCTTCCTTAACTCAAACTGAAAGCAAATCTCTAGAATGTGATATAAATTAATTAAAAATATAAAATCCAGCTTCTTGATGAAGTGGTGTAGAGGAGGATTTTCTTAAAAAGAAGACCCGACAGTTCAGCTACAATTTGCCAGAAAGTACATCTGAGATGAAAGCCTAGATTTGATGTTTTGGTGAAAGAAACTTTTGTATTTCTTCATAATTGATGTAAATAAAGTCCAAGACATAATCAGTGACTTGGAAATCTTCATGTTTTCATCCCCTGACTTGTCTGAAGAATTATTTACAGGTTAGTTAAGTTTTAGAGATTTGCTTTCAGTGTGAGTTTGAGGAAGATAATTTTAGAAATTTTTATTCTTTATTTTTTTGTAATTCTTGTATTTAAAATGGCATAAACAAATTAAAATGTGTGAAATTCCAAGTGTTCCAATACTTTTGGAGGGCACAGTATCCTAACCTTATGATGAGTGCAAAATGAGTATGGTATTATTACTGATTTGTTTAAGAATGTTTAGTTTTCACTGTTGGGGCACTTTGTGTCAAATCATAGTCATATCGTATATCATGTTGATATGACAATATTGAGATATGATAATTTGGACATATTGTACAACCCGACTGTCACCTAGCTGAAAACTCTGAATATTATTATTTTTTTAATGCTTAAAGTGGCAGGGGTAAGAGGGCTGTAATTAGGGGGGTCAGTTGAAAGGCAAAATTTGAAAAAAGCTTAAAAAGGTGGCGGGTATGGGGGCAGAGCCCCTCCAGAAGCTGAAAGGCAAAATAAGGAAAATGCTTAAAAAGGCAGGGGGTTGGGGGCGGGAGAAGCTGAAAGGTTTTAGTCATGCTCCCAAGAACAATTTTACTGAAAAAAGTCTGAAGGACCTAAAGGACATGGTTAAATGGTGAGGAGCTTCCAGGCATGTGAGGCAAATAAAGAAAAATGCTTAAAAAGGTGGGGGGTCTGGGGGGAGGGGCTCCCCCAGAAGCTGAAAGTTTTTTGCAATGCTAATGCTCCCCTGAAGCATTTAATTGATTGATTGATTGAAATGTTTATTTCAAATATCAATGCACAAAATAAATAACAATAATGTAATATAAAATGTAAAATATAAAGAACACCATAATCAATGGATATTCGAAAAGGAGTACATTTGAATAAAATATGCAACATTTTAACCTTAAAAAAAATATAAATTTATTTTAAAAGACTAAAACAGATGAATTCACTAATATAGTTTGCTGTGATTTCAAAGAAAACAAGGTTGTTGCTCTTATACCAGGCAGTACACCTACAAAGGAATCAATCACACAAATAAATTAGAATCTAAATGACATTTATGAATATTTAGTTTCTTCAATGAGAACTGAAAAAAAATCTCACATTTTATATTGCTGGAATAAGAAAATTTGGATCAAAAAAATATAAGATTACAGAGTTTGCAAAAGCAACTACTTTTTAACACGCTGCCACCTCCTCAGTACTGTCAAGTCTTCTTTTTTTACCCCAAAAGTTATTTTACAAATGTAAATCCGGAGTCGGGTCGCGGGGGCAGCAGCTCAAGCAAAGCCGCCCAGACCTCCCGATCCACACACACCTCCCCCAGATCCTCTGGGGGAACCCCAAGGCGTTCCCAAGCCAGCCGAGAGATGTAGTCCCTCCAGCGTGTCCTGGGTCTTCCCCGGGGCCTCCTCCCAGTGGGACGTGCCCGGAACACCTCTCCAGCGAGGCGTCCAGGGGACATCCGGAAAAGATGCCCGAGCCACCTCAACTGACTCCTTTTGACGTGGAGGAGCAGCGGCTTGACTCCGAGCTCCTCCCGAGTGACCGAGCTCCTCACCCTATCTCTAAGGGAGCGCCCAGCCACCCTGCGGAGGAAACTCATCTCGGCCACTTGTACTCGCCCTCCCCCTCTAGCTGCCACCTTATCGTGGTGGGGGAGTTTGCGTACCCGAATGATCCTAGGAGCTATGTTGTCGGGGGCTTTGTGCTCCCTGTAGGGTCTCCCAAGGCAAACAGGTCCTAGGTGACGGGTTAGACTAAGGGCAGTTCAGAACCTCCATGACCAGTAAAAGATCAAGGACCGAGACGTTGCCCGGTATGGCGGAGCCGGGGTCCCACCCTGGAGCCAGGCCTGGGGTTGGGGCTCGCGCGCGAGCGCCTGGTGGTCGGGCCTTAGCCCATGGGGCCCGGCTGGGCTCAGCCCGAAAGAGTGACGTGGGCCCGCCCTCCTGTGGGTTCACCACCTGCAGAGGGGGCCATGGGGGTCGGGTGCAGAGAGGATTGGGTGGCGGTCGAGGGCGGGTGGCCCGGCGGCCCGGTCCATGCTCACAGCCCCTGGCTGTTGGGATGTGTAAAATATTCCATTTTTTCATTTGTAAAAACAGGCATTTTTACGGCGCTCTGGAAGTGTCATCGCAAATTTTTTTGCATGTTTTTTTTTTTTCATTTTTTTGCATTCTCTCTTTACAACATTCATTTGATGTTGTAAAACATACTTTACACTGTGCGAGATGATTTTTCATGCAGGAATTTCTTGGACCAAGTTTCAGGTTAATCATGCGTCCTGCATCGTGTAGTGTTCATGGAGTATCAAGCTGCGGTCAACATCTGACGACCACCTCCTAATCGCTGATCGTATGGTCGAATGAGAATCAAACCTGTTTGATATATTATTGTGGTCGGCCGTCGTGAGGTTATCCTGCTGCTGAAAGCTACAAGCAGCATCCAACCGTTCGCACTGTACCTGTGCAAACACTGCAGAGCTGTCTTGTAATATTATTATTATTATTATTATTATTATTATGCAGTTCTTTGTTTTTAAACTTCATTTGTAAAAAAAAAAGCCATTTGCAAAGCAAAAATTTGATTTGCCAATCATCTTTCTTTCTTTCTTTCTTTCTTTCTTTCTTTCTTTCTTTCTTTCTTTCTTTCTTTCTTTCTTTCTTTCTTTCTTTCTTTCTTTCTTTCTTTCTTTCTTTCATTTATTTAAAAGAAAAAAACAGAAAAAACAGAAATAAAGCATCACAATCACCAGAATGAAAAGGAGCAGAGAGAAGAACAAGTCTTATATCTGACATAACCGGGGTCAAAATAAATAGAACACTGCCATCTACACTGTCCTGTCGTGATGTACTGAGATTACATCATCCTACACATAATGCACTGCGGGGCAGAGCATGTGCTCACAAAACCTTAAAAATTAACACATTACTTTAAAACTAAAACATATATCTGATATTTTTACTTTATACAACTTCAGACATGACAGTAATTTTAAATAACTTGTCCAAAATTAGTTTGGTTAAAATTTGAACCATAAGTTAAAGATGTATACCTCTGGATGACTTGGGTCATATTGCCAGCATATCAGTATGGTGTTAAAGGAAATGTTTTTTTTTTCTTTTTGGGTGTCAAGAAAGATGACTTTAAGCTTGCTTTCAGCTTGTTTCATCTTGGAATATAATACGTGCCATGGGATTAATACACATGTTGTTGGATTAAACTGGACAGTGTTTGGTACTTTCCCGGAGTAAGTGAGGTCATACCGGACTTTTCCATTGCAGATGGGGAGGCCCATGGGATGAACTCAGTGGTGAAGATGATGGAATATGTCTAAGAATGATTCTAAAATGAACAAGTATGATTAAATGAACTATTAATGTAATAAAAGTAAGAGTTGATTAGAAAAAGTATGTTACAAATAAGTGAAATGAATGATTGAAGAAGTTGTTTTTCATAAAGGGGGCAGAGAAAAAGAGGAAGTTAGTGATGTCGCAAGCAAGGCAAGAAAAGCTGATGATAAACAACTGATCAAATTGATTAAGATGTGAAAATATGAAATGAATAATAAGGAATGAAAATGTTGTATATGATCATATGAATTGTTTTTATGTGAAAGAGAGTTGTAATGAAATAATTGAATATGATTGATGTGATTCTAAACACATGATTTAAAAAGAATGAATTCTCAGAAAAGCTGATGTGTTAACAGAAAAGAGGAACTTGAGAAATAAGTTACTGGCAGAGGGCTGCAGATGGCTTCCAGTAAGGGAAGGAGCAGGGAGGAGGTTTTGAGTCACCATCGTCCCCATGGTAACCAAGATCAACTGAACAACAAAGAATGGTCTCATATAAAAACTGTGGAATATCAGGAAACGGGGTTATTCTTCCAGGGAGAGGTGCTGTTGTCACTTCTCCCCTGCTACAAGGAGATCACAAGACTTGACCATCTTGTGAGCAGCAATTGGAATCGTGGAGTGAGAGGATTGGAACCATAAGAGATCATTTGAGAGAGTTTTCAACTCCCACTCAGGCCGTCCAGTTACGGAGTAGCAGAGCATTGGAGAATAATCACTGGCCTTAAGTCTGAGTGAGGAAGTTTCAACGTTTTCTCTCTCAAGGAACATCACATCATACCAGAATGGATTAGATCAACTTTTGGTTGATTGAAGAAGGAATAAACTCTTATGTGGATTTATTTCCTGAAGGATTACAACATCACACAAGGATCGTGGTCAGCTAACAACTAATAGCTGATGAAGAGGAAATCAAGTTCATCGAACTGGAGATTTTAACATCAAAAAACCTCCTTCCCTCACTCCTAGAAAAATTGTTAAGAAGTTAATCCAGTCCAGTCGAAGTAAGATCAGACAGCATTATTGAATCAAAAACAAAAATCTCTGCCAATTACTATTCTGATTATATTTGAATTACTGTTGTGAAATTATCATCATATAACCTATTTTGATTATGTTGTCGGCACTTGCAAAACCTGCAATAAATTTCCAAGCATGCAGTTAAAGTGTTAAGGCTCGGACATTGGATTTATTGATGCTTCTTAAGGTGTAAAAGTTAAAGTTTATTGGGTGTACAACATCAAAAAGTGCTCTAAAAGGTTAGTCTGGTTTTTAATGAAATTAACGCATCCTGGGGACTCGCTGTACGAGTCACTAAACTCAAAATCTAGCAACATTCCAAGAGCCCTGATCCATAAGAGGAGAGCTGCTGTTAACGGGCGTGGCTGGCTCGTATCCTGGTTCCAGAGAAGACTATTCGACCGGGGTGCGAGATCAGCGTCAGCGGGGTGGACGTCCGGATGGAGGCAGTGAGCGGCTAGACGAATCTCCTCGCCACCAGCTTGAACAGCCTTTGTGCAGCCCTGCCGGGTAATACCCGTGGAGACACGAAGGTTGGACCCCAGAGACGGAGAGCTGGTTTTTAGTACACAAACACGTTCATCGGAGGGTGAGCGTGTGCCGCGTGTATCTAAAAAATAAATAACGGGATCTGACACGTGGCACCCGAACAGGGACCTGACGAAGTGTAGTCGGGTCCGAGGAAGAATCCTGGCCAAAGGAGAGTCTTTGCCATTGGATAGGTGGAAAGCCCCTGAGTGGATCACCAAGGGAGACAGTGTTGTGGAGAGTGTCGGCTGATGGCCTGTATAGGTCCAGTAACGGCTTGAAACATATCTGTTTTCCAGAGGTGTGAAAGTTTGGAGGCGACCACCAGAAGGACGAAGTAAAGACAACAGGAGCAAGCATCCCAGGGAGCTGGGATCAAGGACGAGAAGCAGACGTGTCACTGCTGGATCGTCTGGACTGGGACGAGAAGCAGACGGAGATAGCCTGCTGGATCGTCACGAAATGACGAGGAAGGGAAGCAGACGAGGGAGCCTGCTGGATCGGATCGTCAAAGAGAGCAGGTATGAGAGTATACCGTGCAAAATGGTGATCTACAAGAGAGAATAGGGTCATCAACCCGTGAGGTTCCTGAGGGGTGAAGCGGGAAAAGGAGCAGCTGATTTGGAATTAACCTCTGGAATTAGCGCTGAATAGCCAAGTAGTCTGTCACTCATCCCTGACTCAAGGCGCCAAGAGAGGCTTTGAGAGGCAGACGACTCGAGACGACAAGGACCATAGCTGAAGTCAAGGAGACGACAGTGGTGGAATCGACAATCTCAGCAACCGAGAGAATAAAGAGAGGATAATCAGTACGAAACAGTAAGGTTAGTGTTAAAAACAAGCAGTAAAAATATGGCTGAAGAAGAGTCAGGACCCGTAGCAACCCCTGAATCCAAACATGACGAGGAAAAAGAAGTGAATATTCGGCCACACAGAGTGGTATTGTATGGACGAGGATATGATTCTTGGGCAGAAACAGTTCAAAAATATGTCAGGGATCAAAGTGTAGAAACTGATGAAGAAAGTTTCAAAGAAGCTATGGCAGGAACTATACACAAATTAGGGATATATTATCCAGGTCAGCATAAAGAGGGGCAGATCCTGGCCGTTTTGAAAAGCCCACCAGTCCCAAAGGACAAGACGGGGACCAGAGAGTGGCTTGAGTGGTGGTGCAAACTTCTCGGAGAAGAGTGGAAAAGAGGACAAATCACCACCTTAATAAGTCCTGAGAAAAGTTATGACTCCGTAGTAAAAATGACAGCTGGGTTATTGGGAGTAGAGACGGTCCTAGTTGATGTTAAAGCAAAATCAGCGTCCGTGTATGCTGAGTTTAAGTCCATGGCAGAACGGCTAAAAGGGTTAGGAAGAATGCTTAAAGAACAATATCCTATAATAGAAGATAGGAATGGAAGTCAGGTCTTCGACACTGAAGACGAGAGCAAGATAAATTTCCAGACCGAGCCCGGACAAAGTGATGAGGAAAACGAGCCAGAGGGAAGTGGAGATGAATTGATATCCCCGGGAGGTCTTAATTCTGGGAGAAATGGTCAAGAATATAAAAGCCCGGACCAGCTCCACACAAGCTTTGACCCAGTGTGGCAAAATTTGCCCTTAGGAAGTGTGAGAGGAACAACCTCAACAGTTAAAAAACAGACAGAACGCTTAGTTGAGCAGGAGAAAAGACGAAGAAGCCTTCAGGGAGTATCTGGACAGATGTTCCATCAATCGCCGGAATGTGGGCCCAGAAGCTTGGGACAGCTTAAATCTGAGGAATGTGCTGCTGGACCGAGTTACAATATTAAAGAGGAAGGGCGCTCGCAGGAAATCTTTAGAAAATCTAAAGCAAAAACCCACCATGTATACATTGAATCTGACTACATGGAGGACTTGAACCCTATGCCCGAAGGAACCAAAAAAATGGTGACCCAAGATGGAAGACGGGCATATCATTATTTTGGCAGTCCTTGGGATATAGATGGAGATAGTCTCATTGTCTTCACAAATCACAGACTGAAAATTGCTAACCGAAAATTCCGAGCAAAACTCAAGGAGCGGGCAGGCAAAGAATACCAAGAGGAGCTTAAGAACATAAAGGGGAGAAGTCTGGACGGAAAATCGATGGTGATAACAAGCGCACCACGAATGGATTATCATGCACTCATACATGTGCCCTTTGAAAGCTACCCAGGGAGAGAAAATTCAATCGAATACACAGAGAAAATGTTGAAAACTCTGGGAATAGCTATTGATTTGGCCAAAGAACGCCAGCATCGGCGAGTGGTGATATGTGTTGACGGATTACGATCTGGACATATGACATGGGAAGAGGCAGAAAAGGTTGCCATGGCAGCCGTGAACCTACACATGTGTACCCCAGGAGTATGGGGATCAATGAGAGAAATTGTGGTGGTCACTAGCAATGAGCAGGAGCAAGATCGAGTGAGAAGGGCACTTGAAGCGGTGAATCTAGGACCAAATAGAGCAGGTCCAAAGAAGGGTGCAGTTGGAGCAAGTGGAGTGGCAACTAGTCCCCCGTTAGTGATGCAGCCCATTCCCATGGCGACAAGTGAGAAAAGATCAGTACATGCTGTAGGAGTGCAGCAATTAAGGATTAAAACCCCACGACCGACATTAAAGCAAGTTGCAAGTGGGCTCCAGACTATCATACACCCGACAGGCTCCCAATCTCGGATGAAAGAGCCTTTCCAGACTCCTCCACCGGATAATGGAGAAGAGGATCCTATATTTATTCCTTTACCAGTCGGAAATACTGAAGCAACTGGGGCACCCCGAAAGTCAGAACAGAACGGGGACCCACAACCACAAGACCTATGTCCTCCCCATGAATCTGATATGGATGAGGACCAAGAAAGAGAGTCTGAAGAGGAGATCAATCCACAAGACTCAGAAGAGGATGAACTGCTATCTGTGGTAGGGGAAAGAGAAGTCTCATCACGCCCAGAACTACGAACTGGACGCTACAGAGGACGAAAGAAAGAAGTTGGGGTGTATAATGTGCGTGTAGCCTCTGAGAGAATTGCAAGAGATGTCAGGGTCAACCCAGTGGAGACCCGAGATAAGCGACAAACCTATGCTCCAGAAGTTGGACAAACTGGGTATGACATCCCAGAAGAGTGGATAGAGCGACAAGATGAAAAGAAAACTCTCGAGGTAACAGCTACTGTTGGAGAATGGGCTAATATACTAATGTGGCCCTTCTATCCTACACTAACTGCCTGTAAAGAGTTAACAACTTCAGAGTCACCTATTTAGGCGTTGCCCATGATGTGATGTTGAGAAAACTAAAAACAGCAGCTTTACGCTGGTCACGGCAGGTGTTGAGAGAAACCAATGAAGAAAATCTGGATGATGAGGGAGAAACAATTCCACCATCGTCAGGATTACAAGCGAGCCTCCCAAATCAGAACTTTCCTGCTGGATCTAGAGAGCAAAGTCTGCCAGCAATTCAAGCTGAAATTCAAGCAGACGGCAGGGAATTCCGTGAATTCAAGAAATTAAAGATGTTGGTGAGAGAGAAAGAACCAAATGAAGACCTAAAGGATTATTTGAAAGAAGTGTGGCCCCTTATTGACAGAGCTTCTAACAGTGAAGAGGGTAAATCTATGTGGCTAGCCCAAGTTACCAGTCAACCCATCAGTCGGGGTGAACCAGCATGAAACCATTATGCCAGGTTAGTGTTGGAAGATCCTAACGATGAAGAGTCCCATATTGCTCGAGCTAAAGCTGGACTAGACAAAGGTCAAACATTGGTTCAAGTTTGGCATGGGCTGAAACAGACGATTTTGCCACAACGCTATGTTAGGGCACTGAGAGAGGTCACTAAAGGAAGAAGAGGGGAGATAACCTTTGTAAAAATGCCCATAGACGGCACTACAGTCCCACAAATGGATGCGGTGGTAAAGAGCTGGGATTTGGAGCAGCAGTTCTATGAAGAAAAGAGGACGAAGGAGAGCACACCGAGATCAGGACAAAAACCGGTGGGAGTGGAGAAAAGAAATTCAGTGCCTAAACCACCACCTCCTCAGTCACATCAAACGCCACAGAGGAATAATCAAAGGCCTCCAGCTGGACAATGGAGCTCTTGGCCGAGAGGTCCACCACCTCCACCACCACAATCGCGACCTACACCTGCACCTCGTAGTGGTGGCTATCTCCCTAAGGAGGAGTACGACAAATTAACTCCAGAACAAAGAAAAACCCTCCAGGAAGTCCGCCAAGCTACAGCGGCGGCTGGAGGGCAGAAGAAGTAATGGCTTCGGAGGCGCGGGTCACGCTAGACCATGCCTACTGGGAAGGGGACGATATCTACACTGATGTGGATGGAGAACCGTACCTGGTGGACACGGGAGCAGAGGTGTCCATGACCCGCAGAAACCTTGTCACCATAGGATACCTATTGATCCAGTATGCAAATGGGGCAACGGAGAGAACACCATTTGGAATATGGAAAGGGATAGTTTGGTTAAAAGGCCCCTTTAATTTGATATCAGTCAAGGATTTGAAAGAATTGCATCGGCCCAAAAGACTTCGAACTCTAATAAGACGACGAGTGAAAAAATTACAAGCAAGAGTTGTACGAATGGGTATAACTCCAATTGGAAAGAGTCCGGCAAGCTGGTACAAAGAAGTGGATGTACCGGCTGTCACAGAAGAAAACATTGAAGAAAGTGATTTCTCTGAAGCAGGGAAAGAAAAATTGAGGGAAATTATCTCCGAAGCTAAAGTAGCACGATTTAAAAATGATTGTGGAGATTTGGGGGCTAAACACATTCATGTCATCGAAGGAGGAGTACATCCACCAGTGCGACAATATCCCTTGAACCCTGGAGCGGTTGAGGAAATGGATAAAATAGTAAAAGAATTGGAAGCTTTGGGGATCATTCGAGTGGAATTAAATCCGATCACTAACAGCCCCATCCAAGCAGTTAAGAAGCCAGAGTCGGCAGGAGGAGGCTGGAGACCCGTAATCAACTTCAAGGCTCTCAATCGACGAACAATAGCCAATAGAGCGAGTTTGATAAATCCCCAAGGAGCACTGAAAACGCTCCAAATTAAGAAATACAAATCATGCATTGATCTGGCAAATGGATTCTTTTCCCTGCGATTAGCAAAACAGTCACATGGGAAAACAGCATTCACACATAAGGGGAAAAGTTATGTGTGGCAACGACTCCTGCAAGGATACAGAAATTCACCAAATGTGTTCCAAGCAGCAGTAATGGAAATATTGAAAGATCTGGGAGTAACAGTCTACATCGATGATGTGTTTATCGCAGATGATGATGAAAATGAACACCTAATGCGGCTGCAAAAGGTGATACAGAAGCTCACAGAAGCTGAATTAAAACTCAACCTGAAGAAATGTCAGTTTGGACAATTCAAGGTTAACTATTTGGGATTCCAGGTATCATCAGACTTGGGACTCTCAGAAGTATACCAAGAAAAATTGAGTCAGATTAAACCACCTCAATCTGAGAATGACCTACAGAAAATCTTGGGACTGTGTAACTATGTGAGAGATCACGTTCCACACTATCAGAGATACGCAAAGCCCCTTTATGCTTGTCTCAAGAAGAAACCTAATGGACAAGAGCAAAAGCAATGGATTTGGACAGCTACAGATCAGGATTGCTTGGAAAAGCTAAAGAAAGCCATTCAAGACGCAGTTAGGCTGGAGCTGCGTAGTCTGACTACTCGTCTGCTAGCTGAAATAAGCTGTGAAGAAGAGGATTCGGTGGTAAAAGTGAGCAATGAAGGAGGGGGTATGGTAACATTGTGGAGCTATACTCTGTCTTCGATTGAGAGGAAATATCCACCAGAAGAAAAAGAACTGGCAGTCCTGGCTAGATATTGGAGTGCGTTGAAAGAACTTGCACAAGGTCAGGGAATAAAAGTTATCACTCAAAGCCAAGTTCACCAGTTCCTAAGGAAAGGAACTATTGAAAGTACTAAAGCCACAAATGCCAGATGGGGAAGGTGGGAGGACATCCTGCTAGACCCTGAGCTGGAAATTGGGCCAAAACAGTCGGCGACAAAAAAGTTACCGAAGGAGAGGCAACTCCCTATGGAGCCATATGACTGGACTATGTACACTGATGGATCAAAGAAGGGTACAGACAATATAGCTTATTGGGGCTATATTCTGAAGTATCAAGATAAGGAGAAATATTGTCGAAAAGGTCAAACGCCAGGGAGTGCCCAAGCTGGAGAAGTTACAGCAATACTGGAAGGACTCTTGGAGTTAAACAAGAGGAAAGTAAAAAGGGCTAAAGTGGTTACAGACAGTCATTACTGCGCACAAGCCCTGAAAGAGGACTTATCCATTTGGGAAGAAAATGGATTCGAGGGAGCTAAGGGGAAGCCTGTAGCTCATATGGATTTGTGGAGGAAAATAGCCGAGTTGAGGCTAACAATGGACTTAGATGTTGTACATCAGAAGGCCCATGTAAAAGAAGGAGCACATTGGAGCGGGAACGAAGAAGTGGACCGCTATGTGCAGCTGAGAAAAGTCGTCGTTGTCGGGATCGAGAAGTGGGAACAGACACCAAAGGGAAGGGTAGTTCCAAAAGAGTCCATGAAAGAAGTGGTGCTGGCCGTACATGAAGCGCTTGGCCATGCAGGCACCATTCCCACATGGAAGGAGCTGGAGAAGCTGCAACTTTGGATTCCGAGAAACCAAGTCTGCTGAGTTCTCAAAGACTGTGAAGTATGTGGTCGATACAATGCAGGACGACGAGAACAAAGGGTGGATGGTTTCACCATAAAGAGTACTGTTCCATGGGGATCAGTATGCATGGATGTTGCCGGGCCCATGGGGGTGACCGGTAAGAAAGGAGAAAAGTATCTGTTGGTGCTTGTGGACTCTATGTCAGGCTATGTGATTGTTAAGCCTGTGAGAAAAGCCAATGGCAGCAGTGTGATCAGCATGTTGGATCAAGTGTGTTCAAATCTGGGGATACCTAAGGAGCTGAGAACGGACAATGGGACACATTTCCGTAACGCTCAGGTCGACCAGTGGTGCCAGAAAAATGGAGTAATGAGAATTTACTCGCCCCCATACACCCCACAAGCAAATGGAGTTGTTGAAAGGGCTATTGGACTGGTGAAAAACTGGATCGGAAAAAATGCTAACACGAAGGAATGGAGTACTAAGGCCCTGGAAATTGGACAGGCCCTGAATGACCGCCAACGTGCCGGCAGGCCCACCCCTTCGCAAGAACTGAACCAACGCCCATTCTCGACACCGGAAGTGGGGCGGAGTCAGACTGAAAGGGACAGAGAACCAGAACCAAAGATCCCATTCAAAGTTGGACAGAAGGTGTGGGTGAGAGCTCAAGATCACCCAACCAACACTGCTGTTAAACCCAAGTATGAGACCACAGATACAGTAGTGAAGATACTGGACAGTAACACAGTAGAGTTGAAGAGGAAGGGAATCCAAGGAGTGGAGCAGCTGAAGCCAACTCCTAACTAGACGAAACCAGGAGCTAAACATGGCCAAAAACACCCAAGATCTTCCACCCTTCGTCAGAATGGCCACTGTCAATGGGGTGGTTGCCTTAAGAAGAACAAGAGAAGGCCTCTGGGCAGGCAGAGCCCTGAGGATACTATCTCATGCAAAGAAAGGATTTTTATCTGATGAAAAGGAGCTATTACAATGGAAAAAAGTTGAGAATCACTGTGTGATTTGTCGTGGAGAAGTACCGCTGACGGTCCAATGGTCAGGACCTGGAGTAAGAAAACCCCCAATTCCACATGGGGCAAAAAATGAATTCAAGCAATTACTTCACAAGCCGGTGAAGGTTTTGGATGCACTTGCATGTGGATTATGCCGACTAACCCACTTGCCAAGAATGGTCTTTTACACCCAGTGGGACTTACGTGGAGACACTGTGGATATGCAGGTGTGTTCATGCTATTGGAATGGACGTGAGATCAAGTATTGCCTGGTGTGTAAAGCAAGAACTCATATGGGAAGACTACTGCATGTGGTAAAAGCAGAAGGATGGCAAGTGAGAAGGTTTTTAGACCCTCTGAGGACCTTTCACACCGATGAAACCTGTTGGGCTAATCCTGCAGCAACAACTGCGCTTGATCAAGCTGAGGGGAATCAAGGCAGCGGTGACGTGAGTCCAATGGCACCAAGTGTCTATCTGATGTTGGATACAACTAGAGCAGGAGGAAGTGATCAAGCTGCAGGAGGTAGTGAGCGAAAGCCGTCTTTGTTGCATGAAGCTATACATCAAAGTTGGTCCCAGGGTCCAGAGTATGGGCAAACTTATGACCCTCCAATAGATGCAGTACAAATTCCACTGGTGTTCAGAGTGTATAGAGATCCGGAGCGACCCGGATATACAGACATGATGGAAGGATTGACCGATGATCAACAGCAAAAGCCCAAGAAGAAGGATGGATCGGCCCTTGGAATTGACAACTGGGCAAAATGATTAGAAGAAGTTCTAAAAAACCCAGAAGTTCTACTGGAAGATGCAGAAGAGGTGCCACAAGAAAAGGGGGCAGAGAAACCCTTAGTATTATT